>NC_134490.1:83746536-84004036 GCF_040206685.1 Ascaphus truei
TAGACTGAGAGAGAGAGAGAGAGAGAGAGACTGAGAGAGAGAGACAGAGAGAGAGAGAGAGAGAGAGAGAGACAGAGAGAGAGAGAGAGACTGAGAGAGAGAGAGAGAGAGAGAGAGAGACTGAGAGACTGAGAGAGAGACTGAGAGACTGAGAGAGAGACTGAGAGAGAGACTGAGACTGAGAGAGAGACTGAGACTGAGAGAGAGACTGAGAGAGAGTGAGACTGAGAGAGAGTGAGACTGAGAGAGAGTGAGACTGAGAGAGAGTGAGACTGAGAGAGAGTGTGAGACTGAGAGAGAGAGAGACTGAGAGAGAGAGAGACAGAGAGAGAGAGACTGAGAGAGAGAGACTGAGAGAGAGAGAGAGACTGAGAGACTGAGAGAGAGACTGAGAGAGAGAGAGACAGAGAGAGAGAGACTGAGAGAGAGAGACTGAGAGAGAGAGAGAGAGAGACTGAGAGACTGAGAGAGAGACAGAGAGAGAGAGACTGAGAGAGAGAGACTGAGAGAGAGAGAGAGACTGAGAGACTGAGAGAGAGACTGAGAGAGAGAGAGACAGAGAGAGAGAGACTGAGAGAGAGAGACTGAGAGAGAGAGAGAGACTGAGAGACTGAGAGAGAGACTGAGAGAGAGAGACTGAGAGAGAGACTGAGAGAGAGACTGAGAGAGAGACTGAGAGAGAGACTGTGACTGAGAGAGAGACTGAGACTGAGAGAGATACTGAGACTGAGAGAGAGTGAGACTGAGAGAGAGTGAGACTGAGAGAGAGTGAGACTGAGAGAGAGTGAGACTGAGAGAGAGTGAGACTGAGAGAGAGTGAGACAGAGAGAGTGAGACTGAGAGAGAGTGAGACTGAGAGAGAGAGAGAGAGACTGAGAGATAGAGAGAGACTGAGAGAGAGAGAGAGACTGAGAGAGAGAGAGACTGAGAGAGAGAGAGAGACTGAGAGAGAGAGAGACTGAGAGACTGAGAGAGAGAGAGAGACTGAGAGACTGAGAGAGAGAGAGACTGAGAGAGAGAGAGAGAGAGAGAGACTGAGAGAGAGAAGACTGAGAGAGAAAGACTGAGAGAGAGAGAGACTGAGAGAGAGAGAGAGACTGAGAGAGAGAGAGACTGAGAGAGAGAGACTGAGAGAGAGAGACTGAGAGAGAGAGACTGAGAGAGAGTGTGAGACTGAGAGAGAGAGAGACTGAGAGAGAGAGAGAGAGAGACAGAGAGAGAGAGACAGAGAGAGAGAGACTGAGAGAGAGAGACTGAGAGAGAGAGAGACTGAGAGACTGAGAGAGAGACTGAGAGAGAGAGACTGAGAGAGAGACTGAGAGAGAGACTGAGAGAGAGACTGAGAGAGAGACTGTGACTGAGAGAGAGACTGAGACTGAGAGAGATACTGAGACTGAGAGAGAGTGAGACTGAGAGAGAGTGAGACTGAGAGAGAGTGAGACTGAGAGAGAGTGAGACTGAGAGAGAGTGAGACTGAGAGAGAGTGAGACAGAGAGAGTGAGACTGAGAGAGAGTGAGACTGAGAGAGAGAGAGAGAGACTGAGAGATAGAGAGAGAGACTGAGAGAGAGAGAGAGACTGAGAGAGAGAGACTGAGAGAGAGAGAGAGACTGAGAGAGAGAGAGACTGAGAGACTGAGAGAGAGAGAGAGACTGAGAGACTGAGAGAGAGAGAGAGAGAGACTGAGAGAGAGAAAGACTGAGAGAGAAAGACTGAGAGAGAGAGAGACTGAGAGAGAGAGAGACTGAGAGAGAGAGAGACTGAGAGAGAGAGACTGAGAGAGAGAGACTGAGAGAGAGAGACTGAGAGAGAGAGACTGAGAAACTGTACATAATACTGCACTCCTCCCTATAGAAGTTTGCTGCTGGTATAAAGATAGGCCTTACATATAGAAAAACAAAAAGAACGATTCCTGCGCTCCTGCCAATTAGGCTAAAATAAAATAATAATCTCATGAGAGGTTATTTTGTTAAACCATTTGGCCAAAGCATTTATAAGCCTACATGTCACGACAAGGCATAACCATATGCATTTTTCTACACTGAATATATGTAATAATTGTCCCATGGACTAGTTTAAAAATGTGTGAAAGCCCTGAAGGGGTTAAATAAAGCATAAGCTTATGTGAGAATTGCAATTAAAATCTGGCCAACGCCAGTAGAATTCTACATTCTATACCCCTGGACCCCGGCACCTCACAACGACAATCCGATCTCTCCAATCCCTGACCACATCAAGTACCTCGTCCAATCTGACTTCTCCTACCCTGACCTGGCTACATGACTACCACTCTGCACTCTGGGCATGGCTGCTCGGTTGTTGGTCGGTGGCTATCAACATCCCCACCTAGCCTCGCGGTCCCACCTTGTTTGTGGTGAGCACTTGTTACAGTATGCTCAGCCTTACAAACATGGACCCCGCTGAGGTGGGTCAACTTTTGAGAGAACATGCCAACATGTTCGATAAAGTAGAAACGTACTTGGCACATAATGATTAATGGATGGAAGTACTCAAACGCTCTGTGCAAACTATTACTGAGCAGATTCAAAGTGACCCCTCTCACTCTGCTTCCCCACCAACTCCTGTTCTAGAACCCATTCCCATGACCGCAGCTTCCGAACCACGACTACCCACTCCCAACTACTATGGCGGCGACCCTCTTGGCTGTCGTGGTTTTTTGAACCAATGTTCTATTCACTTTGAACTGTTGCCATCCCACTTTCTGTCTTAGCGCTCTAAAGTGGCCATCGTATCCTTACTAACGGATGATGGAGCAAAGGCCGGATCTTACCAGTGACATCACACACTTAACCAAAGAATTCTGCAGAGTATTCGATAACCCGGGCGCAAGGTAACTGCTGCCTCTTGTCTTTTGAAGATTTCTCAGGGTAACCGCACTGTGGCCCGGTATGCAGTCGAATTTCGCACAATAGCCGATGAGACCAGCTGGAGTGACGAAGCCTTGACTGCGGCCTTCTGGCAAGGACTGTCCGAAAATCTCAAGGACTAACTTGCGGCACAGGAACTTTCCACTGAACTAGACGAGCTTGCCACCCTATGTATCCGGATGAACCAATGGCTTCTGGAGAGAAGAACCGAGAGGAAGCGGCACCAACAAGGTACGCAGTCTCTTCTTAGTCGTCCTGCTGGAGTCATTGACCTTCCCTCCCTTGCTTTGGAAAAACCTATGCAGCTTGGAGGTAACAGATTGTCAGCCGGCGAGAAACAGTGTAGACACCGGTCTCTACCTCTACTGCGGTAACACCGGACATCTGGTAATTGCTTGCCCTCTTAAGTCGGGAAACGCCAAATCCCAGTGAGAACGGAGAGGGTCACACTGGGAACCATATCTTCTTCTCCTCCCAAACTGCCTATCAGGATGTTCATTCCAATCACTCTACTCGGGGACACCTTCAAGACTACCATGCGGGCCTTTCTAGACTCCGAGTCAGGTGGGAACTTCATTGAACAAGGGTTCGCCGAGCCCACTTTGATATACAAGGACCGTCCCATAGGGCTGGAAGTCATCGACGGTCGTCCCCTACAACCTGCCTTTATATCTCTGCAAACCATTCCTTTTCTGATACAGGCTGGAGAAAGGCACACCGAGAACATTCAACTGGATGCCATTCATACGCCTTCAATCGACGTTATTTGGGGATTACCTTGGCTTCAACTACATAACCCCCACATAGACTGGACAGAGTCGCTGCCTCTCCAATGGAGTCCTAATTGCCTTGAGAATTGTGCGGTCCCTTCTAAAAGTCTAGCTGGGGTATCAGTACCGGAACAGGTAGACCTTCAGTTGCCTGACATCTATGCAGAATTTCAAAATGTATTCGACAAGGCCCAAACGGAGGTACTGACACTTCACCGGGCATTCAACTGTCCCATCGATCTACTGCCTGGAGCTATTCCCCCGCGTGGATGTTCCTATCTGTTGTCACCTCCAGAAACCAGGGCCATGAAAGAGTACATCCAGGAGAATTTACAGAGGGGATTTATTCGTAAATCTTCATCACCCGCAGGTGTGGGCTTCTTCGTGAAAAAGAATAGATCGCCCAGACCGTGTATCGATTACTGAGGACTCAATAAGGTCACGATCAAGAATCGGTATCCGTTACCGCTGATTTCCGAGCTCTTTCACAGATTACAGGGGTCCACGATTTTTACTAAGTTAGATCTATGAGGAGCATACTGTACAACTTGGTAAGATTTAATCAGGGGGGTGTGTGGAAGACAGCCTTTAACACTTGGAATGGACATTATGAGTATCTTGTAATGCTTTTCGGACTTTGCAATACACCCGCAGTGTTCCAGGACTTTGTAAATTACATTTTTAGAGATCCCCTTGATCAATTCGTGATTGTCTATCTAGACGAAATACTGATTTTCTCCAAGACCGTACGGGAACATCCGAGACAAGTTAAACAGGTGCTTCAAAGATTACAGGAAAACCACCTATTCGCCAAATTGGAAAAATGTCAGTTCCATCACAACGTCGTTTTTGGGATACATAATTTCTGACTCTGGTCTTGCCATGGATCCAGCCAAAGTGAAGGCGGTGGTGGATTGGTCTCGTCCCATGACTTTCAAAGCCGTGCAACTGTTCCTGGGTTTTGCAAACTATTATCAGAGATTCATTAAAAACTTTTAATCCGTGGTAGCACCTACAGTATTACTACGTTGACACAGAAAGGAGCTGATCCTGCGCTTTGGTCTTATACAGCCATCCGATATTCTAAAGAAGTCCTTCGTGTCAGCTCCCGATCCAGGATTGCCTTTTACACTCGAGGTGGATGCTTCTGATGTCGGGGCCGGAGCGGTATTGTCTCAAAAAAGGCTGCTCAGGCCAGACTTCATCCTTGCACTTTTTTCTCCCAAAATTTTTCGTCCACTGAGCAGAATTATGATGTTGGCAAACGTGAACTCCTGGCCATCAAGATGGGTTTAGAGTGGAGGCATTTGCTCGAAGGTATGGAAAATCCTGTCACCATACTGACAGATCACAAAAATCTATTATACATTGAAGGTGCACGTCTGTCAGGAATCCACTCCTGGCTTTGATTCTAGCCTTGCAGACCCCTGCAGTTACAAAGGCTTCCTCTGGCAATCAATGGCACATGTGCTGCCTCTCATTGCAGCTTCAGCCCTGTGCTTCGTCATTGGAGGAATGCTCACATACCTCCTCCCTGTGATTGGATCTCCGCCCTTTATATGCTGGGCTTTGCACTGAGTCAGGGCAGAGCATAGTCCTTCTCTGGATGTTACTGTGTTTTGCCACAAGCCGTCTGTCTTTTCTTCGTTTGGTTACTAATGTCTCTAGTTCTCATCTCTAGTTCCTTAGTATCCAGAGACCTGTTGCTGTTCGCCACGCAGTGGTCTGTGTTCCAGTGTTACCTGAGGCCTGCTGCTAGTTCCACGCAGAGGCCTGTGTTCCTGTGTTACCTGAGGCCTGCTGCTAGTTCCATGTAGAGGCCTGTGTACCTGTGTAACCTGAGGCCTGCTGCTAGTTCCACGCAGAGGCCTGTGTTCCTGTGTTTCCTGTGGCCTGCTGCTACCTTCCATGCAGGGACCTGCTTTCCTGAGGCCTGCTGCCAGTTCCACGCAGAGGCCTGTGTTCCTGTGTTACCTGAGGCCTGCTGCTAGTTCCACGCAGAGGCCTGTGTTCCTGTGTTACCTGAGGCCTGCTGCTAGTTCCACGCAGAGGCCTGTGTTCCTGTGTTTCCTGTGGCCTGCTGCTACCCTCCACGCAGGGGCCTGCTTTCCTGAGGCCTGCTGCTAGTTCCACGCAGAGGCCTGTGTTCCTGTGGCCTGCTGCTACCCTCCACGCATAGGCCTGCTTTGGACTTCTGTGCTGAAGCTTTGGTTTTCCCCCGACGCTGCCCTGCGGTGTACTTCGGCCAGCCTGCTGTCTCCCCCTGGTGAGACCGGCATCATGGGCCCAGGCCGCTCCTCGCGCAGAGGTCACTCCCATGCTCATGCTCCTAAGCGGAAGCGGGGAATTCCGGTCTACCTGTTGCCGAACTCCTGCTTGAATAACGACGATGCTGCCTTCTCCAATTCTGACCTGCTATGTACGTCTACGAACTGCGCACTCCGGATCAGTCTGCGCGGACTAAGGTCGGTGATTATATAACTCCACCTCAGCCCCGCGGTCCGGTCCCGGTTTGTGGCGAGCACAATCGAAACAGTATGCTCGGCCCCACAAAACCGGACCGCGCCGTGGGATGGTAAATGTTTAACTGAACCTATGGCCCAGTCTGCGGACCAGTCCCTGTTTGGAAAACCATACCTGTTTGAGAGACTGCCTCCGCCTGAAACTGCGGGCATTTGTGAAGGTTTAACCCTCCCGGAAAGACTGACTCGTAATGAACTCCTTACTAAAGCTCAGCGCCTAAAAGAGATGAAACAGCTCCGGGCTCCCCAACTGTACCCTGCTACTTCCACTATAGACTGGGACCCTGTGGATCTTAGGGTACTGGCCCAGGCTCGTGTTGCGTTTCATACACTGTGCCTAAATTTCCACCACCTCATTACCCTCTCCTCGCTTCCTACACATATTCTAATTACACCCATTTTCCCTCAAGCCCTTTTGCTAGACCTTTGGGGGTTCTTCCTGCACCTCAGGATAGCTCAACTGTTTTAGTACATCTACAGCCTAAAGAGGAATTTGCCAAAATCCCGGCTGCTGTCTCCTCCCCCTTTAACACGGACCCTCTACCACTTTCTATTCACAAACCCCTTTTTGCCAGTCCTGTTGCTAAATCCATGGGGGTACCATCCCCTCCTAAGAATTGCCAAACCGCCTCCCTGTCACTGCCCGCTACGGAAGAGACTGCCACGGTTCCTAGTCCTGAGTTAACCCCCCTGTGTTCAGACCCCGAGGTTATTCCTGTCTTAACCCCTGCTAGTCAGGCCTGTGAGTACTCCACTGTAAATCCCTGTATTTCCCAAGCCAAAGTTTTTTCTCTAGCGACTGAGAATGAACCCCTTCTGCCCTCGCTTACTAAGTCAGAATTCCTAAGCTCTTTCCCCGAGATTATTTCTCTCCTAACCCCTGCTGGTCTGCTCTGTGAGGAGTTAACCCTTGTATTCCGCAAACTAATGTTACGTCCCTAGGGCCAGAGGCTGAACCCCCTAGGACTCTAGTTTCAGAGGCTAACTTCCCTTTTTCTGATTCTCAGACACCGTCTGACTTAACCCTAGTGAGTTCACCGCCCCGAAGTCTGACAGCAGATGTTACACTTAATGCCTTCCCCAAAGTTCTAGTTGCTGAGTCCTTGGAGACTCATTTCTGTAACCCCCCTGGCTCAGCTAAAGTTCCCGCTGCCGCGCCTCCTGAAACTTTTGCTAAACTGATGGTCCCAATTAAGAGTATTGTTCATGAGTCTGTTTCAGCCTTAAGCTTGTTCACAGAATTCCCTCTCCCAGGTATTTCTCCTACCCCTTCTGTTACTCAGAGAGCTGAAATCCCTGCTTCAGAGTATAGCTCTCTTTTCGTAGATTCTGCCTTTGTGGCTGATTTCCCAGACACCTCCTTAAGTAACCACTTCTGAGACCAGCGTATCTGTTGTTGCTCCCATAATACAATTACATTCAGGCCCCTCCTTTTTGGAGGATCAGGTTTTCAAATCTAAAACTCCCCCTACCCCCGATTTTGTAAACCTGCAGTTCCCTCTCACTGTAGTTAAAAGTTCTCCAGCAGCTGCTGAGTTAAGCCCTGCCGCTACTAAATCTTCTGTTGTAGAAGCAGCCTTCCCTAGCTCACTTCCGTTTGTCCTATCTTTTATGCCTGTTCCAATGCTTTTCCTCCTCTGTCTCTGAGTGTTGCTATTCCTGTCCTTGACTCTAAGTCTGCCCCCTTGGAACCTGTGACAGCTATTAGCCCCCCTTCTACGGCCCTTGATAAAGGGCCACAAGCCCAAAACGCGTAGGTGTTCTGTTTGTCTTAGTTTGATCCAATAAACTTGTTCATTATGGGAACGCACCTCCGGGGTTTTTTAAACTAGCAGTGGAATCAGTGCTTCGTTTTTTCTCTCCTTCCCCTTGGAACCTGTGACAGCTATTAGCCCCCCTTCTACGGCCCCTCAGGCTATCACTTCAGAGATCAGCTTATCTGCCCCTGATCCCTTACTACGCTCTGAGTCTCCCCTTACGGCTTCTAAGGTCTCCCCAGCACTTCCTGTGTTAACCCTTGCCTTCTCTCTAACTTCTGAGGGAGAGCCTGACTGCCTGCCCTCCACCTCTGCTGTAGTCTGTGAGATACCTATCACCTTTGCTAAAATTCCCATTTTGCAAGGTATTTCTCCTATTGTCTGTGATACCTGCAATTCCTTTAATTGATCCTGAGACCCCAGCCACTGAGCCTCCCATGGAGTCTGATGCCCTCAGTAGGGATTCTCAGATACCCAAGTCAGAAACAAGGGCAATCTCCCCTAATTCCTTAGAAGTACCTGGCCTGTTCCTTGCTCTTTCACAAATTCCCCCTCCGGAGACAAGTGTAATGTTCTCTGATCTTATTACAGTAGCTAGCTCAGTTCCTGCCGGTTCGCAGTCACCCACTTCAGAGACTAGCAAGATGTCCCTTATTTCCATTGGAAAGTCTAGCCCAGTTTCTTTTACGGATCATGCCACAGCCTCTGGGATGACTAAAAATGACTTAAAGCTCCTCATGGCGGGGAATAGCCTTTTTCGATCTAAGCCCCCTATAACTCCAAGCTTAGCCCTAAAGTCTGGGATGTCCACTCCGCTAATAATACTGTTTCACGCTGATTTGCCCACAGTATTCGGGGTATCCGCTACTGACTGCATGTCTGCTACCACGAACTCAGGGATATCGACTTGGAACTTTCGGTAATACCCGCTGCGTCCCTTTTTTCGAAAACTCCTGTGTACAAGATGGAGTTATATTTCACTGTATTTTCCACAATACTTGAGGTACATACTATTGACTGTCCTGTTGCAAAACTAGGGGTACCTTCCAGGAAGGTTTCTGTAGCTACCGATGCTAAGGACCCTGTGTTTAAAACAGTCATATTCCGCATTGCTTCTCCCACAGTATCATGCGAGACCTTGTTACCTGGGACCTCCACGCCTAACTCAAGTTCATGTTCTCCGTTTTCTCTTTCTCTGTTGGAGCTACCCAGCTTTAACCCCAAGACTTCTATTTCTAAGGCTGATGCACCGCTTACCCGGCTTCCTGTCTTCTCGGATAAGATCTGTTTTCTCACCTTTCAAACAGTGTCTTTACTCGCAGGTTTCTGTGCGGTGCCTGAAGTGCCCTTTCTGGATTGCATTTGGTCTTTCTCTAAGACGAAGACACCCATACTGGACCTCGTTGCTTTACCTGAGGCGTCTGTCCCTGTTATCGATGGCCCCACTATGGGTATGGACATGCTGTCCCCTACTGTCTCCTTGCTGCTTACTATGCCCTTCGCCAAGGACATAACTTCAGATTTGATTCTCCCCAAATATCAGAGGCCAAAGGAGGCGGACCCTTCTTCAACTGCCTGTACCACAATCAAGAATTACGTAATCACTGCTACCGGCTCTCTCAAATTGCTTGGGATTACAAGCCTGGTTCGTATCAAGACTACTGCTTCAATATCTTGCAGTGAACCCTCCCGCCCAATACCCTCGCTAACCCCCACCCGGAATTACTTGGGAGCTAAAGACTCTCGCAAGTTCTTACGTGCTGATTCTGCCAAAGCCATTGTCTGCCCTGAAGTCCCCAATGTCATTCATGTCCGACAATTAGTATCCTGTGTCCCAGCTCTTGGACTATTACTATGCACCGGACACCTGGCTGCTGCCCTTCTGATGTCCCAATTCCAGAGTCCCCTGTCCTTTCTTAGCTTTGGATTTCCAAGTCCCCTGGTCCCATTGCCCATGTACCGAGAACCGCAGTGCCACTGCTCTCCTTTGTGGCACTCGCCAATGTACACCTGGATTGTGGACCTAATTCTTGCCTGAGACACTTCAGGAACAACTCAATGTCTCCCAGACCTAAGAATGGTCCTGTCCACCCAGGTTTCTCATCCAGAGGTGGGGGTACTGTAAGGAATCCCAACAAACCGTGGGCTTTCAATGCCACCTCTCGCCTAAGGAAGTTTAGGAACAACTCCATGTCCCCCAGATCTATGAATGAAATTGTTCGTCCAGAAGTCTCACCTGAAGGGGGGGGAGGGGCGGGGGTACTGTGAGGAATCCACTCCTGGCTTTGATTCTAGCCTTGCAGACCTCTGCAGTTACAAAGGCTTCCTCTGGCAATCAATGGCACATGTGCTGCCTCTCATTGCAGCTTCAGCCCTGTGATTCGTCATTGGAGGAATGCTCACACACCTCCTCCCTGTGATTGGATCTCTGCCCTTTATATGCTGGGCTTTGGCACTGAGTCAGGGCCGAGCCTAGTCCTTCTCTGGATGTTACTGCTTTTTGCCACAAGCCTTCTGTCTTGTCTTCGTTTGGTTACTAATGTCTCTAGTTCTCATCTCTAGTTCCTGAGTATCCGGAGACCTGCTGCTATTCGCCACGCAGAGGTCTGTGTTCCTGTGTTACCTGATGCCTGCTGCTAGTTCCACGCAGAGGCCTTTGTTCCTGTGTTACCTGAGGCCTGCTGCTAGTTCCACGCAGAGGCCTGTGTTCCTGTGTTACCTGAGGCCTGCTGCTAGTTCCACGCAGAGGCCTGTGTTCCTGTGTTTCCTGTGGCCTGCTGCTACCCTCCACGCAGGGGCCTGCTTTCCTGAGGCCTGCTGCTAGCTCCACGCAGAGGCCTGTGTTCCTGTGGCCTGCTGCTACCCTCCACGCAGAGGCCTGCTTTGGACTTCTGTGCTGAATCTTTGGTTTTTCCCCGAAGCTGCCCTGCGGTGTACTTCGGCCAGCCTGCTGTCTCCCCCTGCTGAAACCAGCATCATGGGCCCAGGCCGCTCCTCCCGTGCTCACACTCCTAAGCTGAAGCGGGGAACTCCTGTCTACCTGTTGCCAAACTCCTGCTTGAATAACAATGATGCTGCTTTCTCCAATCCTGACCCTGCTATGTACGACTACGAACTGCGCACTCCGGATCAGTCTGCGTGGACTAAGGTTGGTGATTATATAAGCCCACCTCAGCCCCCGCGGTCCGGTCCCGGTTTGTGGCGAGTACAATCGTAACGTCGCTTGGTGTCACGACAAGCGCAGTGGTCATTATTTTTCTCCCGATTCAATTTCATACCTACCTGGCTCAAAGAATATAAAAGCAGACACCCTATCCTTCAATTTTTGGTAGAAGACAAGGCGGAGGATCGTCAGGAGACCATACTTCCTTCTGCGTGTATACTCTCAGCTGACGCGTTTGACTCAAAGCATCACACAAGCTCAATATTCTGGAGGGTCTCATATATATTCCGGAGGGTCTCAACGTGCCAGAAGGACATTTATTCATGGCGCCAACATTTCGTAGGAAGGTACTGGAATGGGGTAATTCATCCAGAACCTCCAGTCATCCAGGTACTAGGAGGACGATCGATCTTTTGGAATGGACCTTCTATTGGCTAGGGAAGCACAAGGACATAAAGGACTTTTTTACCGCATGTGCTACTTGTGCCCAAAAAAAGATGTCTTGTAACAGACCATCAGGGTTGCTTCAACCTCTTCCAATCCCAGATCGTCCATGGACTCATCTCTCCATGGACTTCATTGTGGCGTTACCAGTGTCCAAAGGGAAGAATACCATCTTGGTGGTTTGTCGACCGCGTCTCAAAACAAGCTCATTTCATTCCGCTTAAAGGTCTACATCCTGAAGTCTTCAAAGAAATGTTTTCCTGCATGGAACATTGTCATTGTGTCAGATTGTGGCTCCCAATTCATTTCTAAATTCAGGCAGGCTTTTTGCCAACAACTAGGCATTTCTTCCACTTCTCTTCTGGCTACCATCCTTAGACAAATGGCCAGACCGAAGGAACCAACCAATCCCTCGAGCAGTTCATTCGATACTTTGTCTCTGACACCCAGGATAATTGGTCAGACCTCCTGCCATGGGCTGAGTTCTCCCACAACAACCTACGAAACGAGTCAACACAGGAATCACCTTTCTTCATCAAATACGGATTCCATCCCTCATGTCTCCCTACTACAGTCCCCACATCTGGGGTACCGGCAGTGGAAACCAGGTTCAGCAACTTCAGGAGTCCTGGGGAAGGATTCAGGAGAACCTCAAAAGTGCAGTATCCATGCAAAAGAAGCAGGCAGATCGGCGGCGTCGCGATACTCCTACTTATAATCCAGGCCAAAAAGTATGGCTTTCTACTAAGAATATCCGCCTGAAAGTACCCACCGCAGAATTGGCACCTAGGTTCATTGGCCCGTTCGTTATCACAGAAAAAGTTAATCCAGTGGCTGTCATCTAAAGTTGCCAGCGCCCATGAGGATCCCTTCTGTGTTTCACATATCCTTCCTCAAACCCTTCATCCAAGATTCTCAGTTTCCTGCTTCGATGCCTCCTCCTAAGCCTCTCCTGATTGAAGTCCAACAAGAATTTGAGGTGCAATCAGTTCTGGATTCCAGAATTACCAGGGGTAGACTCCACTACCTGGTCCATTGGAGAACGAATCCCTGCGACCAATTACACGCCTTTATGTTAGTTCTGGCCTTTTATCTGAGTTACCCCTCTAAACCATCCCTGGGATGCCAGGAGGTCGCCCCTGAAGGGGGTGGGGGGTACTGTCAGGATCGGGCTTAGGCCCCGCCCCCATGACGTATCTCATGCAATCACGAGTGACGCATGTCAGCTGCAACCTGCACGCAGGCACCGCGCTGCCAGGAAGGAAAATGCTGTAGAGATCGTCTCCACGCTCCGCCCCTGTGATGACATGGGCAACGCATGGCGCTCGCTAGCTATACACAGACGCCGTGCGGACACAGGCAAACAAGGGGTTAATTCCCTCAATTATTCCATAGCTGCTACTCACTCCACCCCTGCCTATCAGTACACCAGTCTACCTGTGATTACTCATTGATGACAGCCTCCTGCTGCTTCTTCATTGGCTCTTGGTCCTTTATATGCTCAGCCAGCCCTCTTACAAACTGACTGAGCATAAACTTGTTTATGTGACTTGTGCTTACTTCTAACTTCCTGCTGCCCCGCCTTGTCTTGTTTGCGCCTTGTAATTTTGACCTCAGCTTGCACCAGGACTTCTGCCTTCTCTGACCCCTGGACCACGGCTATGGACATGATGATTCTACATTCCATACCCATGGACCCCGGCACCGCACAACGACAATCCGATCTCTCCAATCCCTGACCACGGCAAGTACCTCGACCAATCTGACTTCTCCTACCCTGACCCGGCTACACGACTACGACTCTGCACTCCGGGCAAGGCTGCTCGGTTGTTGTCAGTGGCTATCAACATCCCCACCTCAGCCACACGATCCACCTTGTTTGTGGTGAGCACTGGTTATAGGAACAGTTTAGGCTGATGCCCTGCTTCAGGAAATACAAAGAGATATTACATAAAAAATTAAAAAAACAGCAGCACAACATTGCTGCTACAGTATATGTTTCTCTGGTCAGTGCCAGCCAAGCCGGTCTCCTGCACACAGTCAGGCAGTCTCCAGTAAGCCCTAATTATTCCTCAAAGTATGGCTGTTGTAACATGTTAGGATGCCGTCTTAGTGTACAGTATGGGTTGATTTATATATTGTGCTAGCACTGAAAGGGTTATAGATATTCTGGTTCAAATCCCAGTGTATGCACCTTGTGACCTTGGGAAAGTCACTTTATCTCCCTGTGCCTCAGGCATCAAAAAAATAGAATGTAAACTCTATGTATCTTGTGCATGCAAAAAAAAATATCTATTTACAGCACTGTTACACTAGCTATGCAAGAAAAAACATTATTATTATTAGCATATAATAGGTGGTTATGATACTATTGGGCCAATTCAACAGAGAGGTGGGCAAAAAAAACACGTTTTTATTCAACTTTCTTACCAAGATAAAATGTAAAACCTTCCAAAGTATTTGTAAATGCTAAAGTTTAAAAACATCATGTTGGGTGTTATTTTCTAAAGCTACCCAGCTCCAAAACTCAGAGGCAACCGGGCTTATTTGGAAGCCATTGGATTTTTTCTTTTAATAAATCACACTATTTTAGCTCCAGTTCTACAGCAAGAAGAATTTAGGGATTAACACCCTGATTGCTTTTTTTTTTTTAAATTACAAATGATAAAAATGATTAAATTGCTAAAAATGTGCGCTTTAAAAAAGCACAAAAGAAATAACACTGTTTTGAAAAAAATCCATAATTATGATTTTTTTTTAATAGCAATTTCTTTAGGAATTATAAAATAGGTTTTCACTTAGTCCGTATTACACATATTTATGGAAGAAAACTACAATCATTTTAAAAATTGACAAAACACATCAAGGATTGTGTATCAAAGTCTCTTGGTTGCAAAGCCATAAAAAAGCAACCGTTTTATCTAAGGAATAAGCCTAATACAAGCATGAAGTTTTAATTCTTTAATAGTTACGATGCTATTTTTGTTTATTAGTGGCCAATACTGTACATACATTTAAAGGCCAATGATGTTTCCTGCAGCAAAACCGGAACAATTCTAATGCAGAAGGACAGCAATCATTTTATCAAAGAAACAAATCCATTGCTTACTGTACAATGAGAAACACGATACTGCTTTTTGCAGCACTTTTGCATGTGAGTGCACTGATATTAGTGAGACTGCACCTGGGAGATTTTAATAACTAACCCAAAATTGTTTTCATTACTATTAATTTTCTTTAATAAATATGGTTCTGGATTTGCAGCAGGGATAACTTCTTGAACATACTTGAACCAACAATCTAATTGGTAGGTAGAAGGAACATACAGAGACAGTAGGAGGGCGTTCTGATAAGTGCGTCTGCAGGGGGCCAAGGTTAATGTATGAGGTGTATAGTATTAGCCACAGAGCTACTCTTATGCTTCGATAAGCAGGTGTGTTTTAAGGGGGGGTGTTAAAGGTGGATAGAGAGGGTGCTAGTCGGATATTGAGGGGAAGAGCTTTCCAGAGGTGTGGGGCAGTCAGTGAGAAAGGTTTAAGGCGCGAGAGAGCTTCAGCTAGAAAAGGGGTAGAAAGAAGACATTCTTGAGTAGAAAGTGCGAGTCGGGATGGTGCATAGCGAGAAATTAGGACTGAGATGTACTATAAGGAAGAGCAGAAGAGTGTAAAGCTTTAATAGTGAGGAAGAGAATTGAGTGTGTGATACGCAATTTGATAGGAAGCCAGGAGAGGAATTTCAGCAGGGGTGAGAGTGAGACAGATTTAGGTGTTATTTATCAATATCTCTAAGCAGAGGCAGAACTGGAGAATAGTGAGCTCCGGTGAAAAAATATGTTTTGGGCCCCGCCCCCAGCAGCAAAACTGGTAATAAAAGCCATGCGCAGATTTATCAAAATCCAATTTGTTTAAATGGTAATGTTTTACTACATAGAAAGTGTTCCAAAGGCCAAGGTGTGCAGCGCACAGCAAAAGATGATAAGAGCAGGTCTTGCAGTAAAATTCCTTTATTGGTAAGTCATCTGGATGTGGGACAGCAGCAAACTTCAACGCGTTTCGTTCTGGGGAACTTTTTCAAGAAGTGCTGTATGCTATATTATTGCAGGTTTAAATACAGCTGCCCGCCGAGTTTTCGCGCCCAAAATTGACGTCATCCGCATAGTCAGTCCATGATTCATGCGTGTCGCGCATGCGTCGCGCGCCGGAGCTGTTGTGAACGTCTGCAGTCCAAGCCGCACTATCCACGCTTGGCACGTCATGACGTCATGGCCTGTATTGAGACCAATGGGGTGCGTTCGTGCCGCGCATGCGCCGCGCGCCGAGTCACTCTGGGAGCCTCTGCAGTACCCAGCCGCGCTCATCAATGCCGTGCGCCTCTCTGGACGGCCCCACGTTGAGAGCACGCCTCTGGGGACTGCGTGTGCCTCCCTCCTGCTCCCCGTATTGGCGCATGCGCAGACGCTTCCTCTAGCTACCAGAGCATTGAGGGACCAAAAAGTGTAGGAGATACTAACATGGGTATCATTAAATCATTAGATTAAATCACTACGGGCCACTAAAAAATCACTAGGCAGGCAGCTGCACATAAAGATGCACAGAAAATGTATAAATTTTATATTTAACAAAACTATTCACTAAACAATTTCTATAAATATTTACAAAAAACTTCATAAAAATATATAAACAATACTTTAAGGAAAAAGAATAATATAGACAAAAAGATATAAGTAAACATATATGGTGAAAACCTAATCTAACGCTACTATGTGTTTGAACAAATATTATAGTATAAAGATTATTTTTATTATTTAAAAAGTCTAGAGAAATTAAAAACAAGTTAAAAAGGTATAATTTGGTCTTGTACCTATATCTGAAGGGCAGCAAGATGCTTGCTCCTATATGTGAGATGGAGTTTACATATTATTGAGTAGATACCTTTGTTTATATATGTAGTGTGGAGTACTATGTAGTAGGCATATGGATTTTTTAAATGAAATATTTTTACCTATTTGGCATTGTTACAGTACTATGGTTACATGCATGTTGGTATAGATGAATATGTAATTTATAACAAATTGTTAGGTACATATTCATTTTAGGAGACACCAGATTACATTGATAACAGTAAATGTACTCAATTAGACATGTCAACTCCTTTAGTACAGATAAGTCAAATGGTCCAAGGTTTGGCTGGATACAAGTGGGGGTAATAAAGCAAAAGGCAATAGGCTGTTGGTATTTATTGTGTATATATAAATTATACATATTTTTTTCTCTATCTTAGATATTAAAATATATATGCTCTGAATGATCTCATTTAAGGAAATGATTGAGGTTCCATTCCACATTCATCCCATCTGGATGTCTAGTTTTTAAAGTGAAGATCCAATAGGATTATCTACAGTCTAGAGCCTTTACAACATTTCCCCCTCTTTCTTTTTTCATTATCTTTTCAATACCCATAAAAGAGAAGCTATTTATGCCTCCCTGTCTGCATTCCGTAAAATGCTTAGACACAGGATGGTTAATATCTTGTTTTCGAATCAATCTGCAGTGTTCCTGCATCCTTGTTTTCAGGGCCCTTGTGGTCCTTCCGACATATCTCTTCCCACAACCACAAGTGATAAGATATATCACAAATGTGGTATTACAATTTATAAAGCTATATATGGTATAGCATTTATGTGGGTTGTGGGAAAAGACATGTCGAGCAGGTTTCATGAAGTTGCACATATTGCACTGATTGCATCTAAAGGATCCTTTTGTGGAGAAACTTTCTGGATCTTTCAATGGTGTTGATATCACGCTTGGTGATAGAAATGTGGCCAATGTCTTAGCTCTTCTATATACAAATTTTGGGCCTTCCTCTGTATATCCACGAAGTATGGGATCCATTTTTAATAATTCCCAATATTTATTAACAATTTTATTTACATGATAACTGGATCTATTAAATTGGGAAATGAATAAAGGACAGATCCCATCTTCATTGGCCTGTCTTTTCTTACTATTCTTGTTGCGAGAACCATCCCTCATTCTGGATCCAGAGGGTAATACAGTTTCACGTTCAATTTCCGTGACTTCCTGCAAGGTCGTTTGGAGGGTCTCCCGGTCATATCCCCGCTCAATGAATTTTTTGGTCAGTTCCCCAGACTGAGTGATGAAATCGCTGTGAGTTGAGCAATTTCTCTTGAGTCTGAGGTACTGACCCTTGGGTATTCCCTTGATTACAGATCTGGGGTGACAGCTGTCCGCTCTAAGAAATGAATTTCTCGAATTAAGTTTCTTATATATGTCGGATTGTATTATACCACCATCTCCCAAAGATCCACAACCAAAAAACGACCAAGGACTAGGCGCTCTAAGGGACGAGGGCGCAGTCTCAAAAAGAAAAAAATACACATGAACTCTGAAAATAATGTCATTAACATCTCTGGGATACCTCTTTCTGTGAATGAACTGTCTTTACTAAACAAAGGACTGAATTTCGCTCCCATGGAAAACTTTAGATTGTTCAATACTATAATAGATTTACTGAAGATTGAGTGAGGGGTATAAGCCCCCAATCAGGTCTCAGCTGTCCCAAGCATGAGGGTTGATAGCAGCCTTAATGTTTGTAATCCATGTGCTGTAGAGCATACATAAGTGCTGGGGAGACTCTATCAGACAATCTGGACAAGGTATAATAGTACCAATGATGCTGAAGGGTTACTCAAAGCTCTATATATACCATAGAGGTATTTAGCAAATCCCCAGCAGAAAACAAGGGTACATACCTTACATGCCAGTGTCAGTCTCCCTTCGCAGCACAGCTCTGTATCAGCTGGATGCGTGCATCACGCTGGGTGTAATGAAGAAGGAGGGAGGTCCCGGAGGTCCAATGACGGTGCACTGCTCAACAAACAACGGGGGCTGCAGCCAGTTGAATTAAAAAAGGTTTATTAAGTGGTCAAGGTGAAGTACATGGTGACTTTGACGCGTTTCAGGACATAACGTCCCTTTATCAAAAAGTACTTTTTGATAAAGGGACGTTATGTCCTGAAACGCGTCAAAGTCACCATGTACTTCACCTTGACCACTTAATAAACCTTTTTTAATTCAACTGGCTGCAGCCCCCGTTGTTTGTTGAGCAGTGCACCGTCATTGGACCTCCGGGACCTCCCTCCTTCTATAATAGATTTACAATGCTTCATTAGAAAACTAGTATTGAAAAAGTTTTTTCATAAAGATGATGCGATTATAACTGATGATGTAACTAATTCTACCCTTGTTATGTTTCAGGATTCTGAGTCAACAAATGACGGTTTAACATCATTCACCGAGCTATGTACCCTTCAAGACATGAACTGTCTTCTAGATGAACAGACTACAGAGGAGGAGGAGACATCAGTGTCCTCCTTCCTGGTAGGTTCTAGAGACTCAGGCTTAAAGACACGCTCAACCTTCTATCCCTCTCACATCAAAGGCCCACACATAGCCACGTTTGAGAAACTAGTCGAGAGAGACTTACTACTATTAGAAAAAGGTTACAAATTCACCCCCCATGTCGGCAACAATATGTCCAAAAATGACAAGCTGAGTATTCGAAGCTTGATGACCAACAAAAATTTGGTCATAAAAAATGCCGACAAGGGGGGTGCTATTGTTGTACAAAGTAGTGTTAAATATCGATCAGAAGCACTAAAACAATTACTTGACATAAAATCATATAAAACCCTCAAGTCTGACCCAACTGATGTTTTTGCAAAACAGCTAAACAGTATCCTTGACTTTGGTGTTATCTTACAAGTGTTAAGCGAAAAAGAAAGAAGCTTCCTGTCCGTTCAAAACCCGGTTATCCCCATTTTTCACCATCTCCCAAAGATCCATAAATCGTTGGTCGACCCTCCTGGGCGACCAATTATATCTAGTATTGGATCTTTGGGAGATGGTTTATCCAGATACATCGATATTTTTTTGCAACCACTGGTCCACAAACTTCCGTCATACCTACAGGATTCTACTGATTTATTAAATTCACTGTCTAAATTCACTTGGTCCCCCAACTATTTATGGGTCACTCTAGATGTAACATCACTTTACACAATTATTGATCACTCACAAGGTATTACAGCAGCACAATATTTTCTTAATCAATCACTGTTATCACCAGCACAAGTCACATTTATTTTAGAATCTATCTTATTTTTACTTACACACAACTATTTCCTTTTTGACAACACTTATTACTTACAGACACGAGGCACCGCAATGGGCACGTCATTTGCACCGTCCTATGCAAACTTGTTCATGGGATATTGGGAGCACAAACACATTTTTAGTCACACTAATTCTTTCCGTAAAAACATCACTTTCTATCGGAGATTCATCGACGATTTGTTTTTGATTTGGGAAGGTGACACTAGGTCCCTGACGGAATTTGTGGACCAGTTAAATAGGAATGATTACAACTTACATTTTACTTTTTTACATCATGAACAAAAGATCGAGTATCTTGATTTACTTTTATCTGTAGATTCATGTCAATCTATTCAATCTGACATCTACAGAAAACCAAATTCAAGAAATACGTTTCTTAAAGCCAACAGTGGTCACCCACGTCCTTTAATAAAAGGCATACCAAAGGCACAATTCCTAAGGTTGAAACGTATTTGCTCAACAGATGACTCATTTGTAGAGCAATCTAAAGAATTAGCTTTGAGATTTTTCAAAAGGGGATACTGTAAAATGGACCTACAGGAAGCTTTTGATTATGCATTCCATACCCCACGTATTAAATTGTTGAAGAAAAAGATTAAAATAGATTGCAAAAAAGAATCAACGCCACTCTATTTTATTACACAACACAGTCGCCAAGCAAATAACATCCGCTCCATTATATTAAAACACTGGAACATCTTGTCATTGGACAATAAACTTAAGCCACATACTGAAAAGTTACCCAAATTTGTATTTAAAAAAGCTAAGACCATCTCCAATTATATATCACCAAGTATGTATACAAAACCACATACAAAAACTAAATGCTTTGTCCCTCCTATGGGTTTTTACAAATGTGGCTTTTGCAAAGTCTGTTCCTATGCAAAACCAATTAAAACAATCCAATCAAAGATAAATAAAAACAAAACGAAATTGAGGAGTTTTATTACGTGCAACACTAACCATGTAATATATCTCTTGTCATGTGGCTGTGGTATGGGCTATGTAGGGCGAACGATACGACCATTAAAACTTCGAATAATGGAGCACATTAGAAGTATTAAGAACAAAGATCAGAAGTTCCCTGTGGCACGACACTTCATGGAATGTCCTAAAGGAAATTTGGACCACCTTACATTCAGTGGTCTAGAACACATTCCACTCTCAGTCCGACGTGGAGATCGTCAGAACACTCTAAATAGAAAAGAGATGTTCTGGATCTTCACGTTAGATACCATGACACCTAGAGGTATCAACGTGGACTGGGAGATAAAACATTTTTTGTAGAACCATCTATTTCTTGCCACAGGGAGCCCTGTAAAATATGTGCTCCTGTTCGTGTAGTTCGCCCACATGGCCCATCAATATACTCCTTTGAGTAAGTGATCACAATCAATATGATAAACGACAAAATGAATAATTTTGTCTATTTGTAATGTTGGGTACCTAGCATTTATTTAAAATGTTGATATATCTTCCATTTGGTCTTTTTATATCATGTTTAATGAGGAATGCAAAATACCACATATATATATATTTTTTGCTCACTAAATCCATTCCATATGTTTACAATATATTGTTATAACTATGACAATAATTAATTCATCTTCTGGTCCTTTTCCCTTCTTTTCCTCCTTCCCCCCTCCCCCCCCCCCCCCTTTTCTCTCCCCCTTCTACCCCCCCCCCTCCCCGCCCCCCCTTTCCCCCCCCCTTTCCTCCCCCCCCCACACCCCTTCCCTTTCCTTCTCCACCTCCCTTGTCCCTTCTTGTCCTACCCTTCCCTTTCCCATTCCTTTAACACATATAGCATTAATCATGAGATCTGAAAAGTTCACACTTGTATGTTCAGTAAACTATATTGATAGCATGTCCAATTATGCAATGTCTTGCTGGTCTTGTTATTCTATCCCATACAATTGCATTTATATATACTTGATAATTTTAAAGTGCAACTGAGTATGCTCTGATCAAGCAAATTGTTCTAATTATGAATTGTAATAATAACAATATAAATATACTAAATGTATGTTTTACATCAATTAGATATTGGAAATCTCCATTACCCCTGCCATTACTTGTTTTTATTTTAATTATTATCATTATATTTTTTTCATCTATTTTTTCATTTGTTGCTTTCTATTATGACATATACATTATGAAATTTATCTTTGTATTTATTTAGATTTCATTAAGGTTTATATTTGATTAATAATATGAATTATATTGTTTTTTATGTTTAAATGTAGATTGCTCAAAATGTTCATTTTCATTTCTTTTGTTTTTAACCTTTTAGTCCCTATTGCGCATGTCACTGAAGCCCATGGGTGCCGGGTGAATGTCATTCAGCTATGACTCAGTATTCCATCATGCAGCCTGCTGTGTGTGTGGTGTAGGCTCACTGGCAGACAGGCACCATAGGTGCCGCACTTGCGCTATGTGTGAGCGTCTCCAAGCCATGAGCCTGGCAGTCTATCATACAGCATGCAGCATACTCAGAGCCCATTTGCTGTGTGACGTCACTTCCGGTTCACATCCGGTATATCAGAGGCCTGCACACGGGTAATGTTACTCTTTGAAAAAGCCCATGCTTGGGTGAAACGCGTTAGAGGTGCAGGGGCATCCTTTTTCCCCCCTCTTTTTAACTATGCTTTAATAAAGGACACTTCACAGCACAGTCCAGCAGTTGCTACGTTTTTTCTGCCTCGTGGTGCCCGCTGAAACACCCCTTCCAAACCGGAACAGGTACACTTTCTCTGCATCCCTTGTCAGCCATGGAGCACACAGAACCGGCGTTCACACTGCATGTGAGTAAACCTACTGCTTAATTGAGAGCCACCCCAGGCATACAAGATTATTCAATTCAGGGAAATTGCAGAGGTCAAGGGGGGGTCTAAACACTCCCTACTTACAACTCTGCATACCTCTGTTATACCTTGTGCCATCTAGGTGTTTAATGCATATAGCCTCAAGCATGCAATACCACACCAAGTGATCCGGTTTAAAACGCAGTTAAAAACATTTACTTTACAATTACTGTGGGTCACATATGCTCTGTAGCACTGGTTAATTGGGGCTACTTATCCCTTACAATTTTGTTTTACTACATACATTGTACAAATCTGGTTGTTTTTTTTTTTTTTTTGCTCCAGTTTTGTAGCCATCAGACTTTAATAAATAAACCCAACTGAGTCATCTTAATAAATAAACCCATGTGGATATGCTGTGTAATAGCTGCGATACAGCTCAACCCCATTATAGCGTGATCCGCTACAACGCGGATCGCTTATAACGCGGTGTGAGCATGGCTTATTTTTTGGCAAACTTTAATAACATTTACACGTGTGTGTGTGTGTGTGTGTGTGTGTGCGTGAGTGCGCACGCACACACACACTTTTCCTACCTGTTGATTGTGTGCAGCTAGACCAGGATTTCAACCATGGAGTTCGGTGGTGTTCCAAGCCTCTCTCTGTCTGCACTCTGATAGGCTGTGATACGTTTTCTGAATTCATCTGCTCAAGTTATGCTGGGAACTGCCTTTTTGCACAGATTTAGAGAGCAATAACAAATCTCTTAAGTTAAAGAAAAGATAAAAATGTGCAGACTGCTGCTTTAACATATGTGAAACATATGTTATTTGTATTTATCCTCTTAGTTGTTCAATGCCTCACAGCTGACACTTTTGAGTAACAGTGGAAGGAAAAAAAAAAAATATATATATATATATATATACACACACGTATGTGTATGTATATATCTGCAGTCTTTACATTTTATTCATAACCCACTGCAAAAACTGATCAGTTTCTGTAAAATTCTAGTTATCTATTAAACACACTTTCCAGTCATTGAGCAGGTGTATATTGTGTGTGTACATTGTACAAACCTTTATTAATCGTGCCTGCTAAGAAGGAAGAGGTTGAGGAGGATTTGTAAAGTAACTGAGCAGCATTGCAATTAACCACACCAATGTCATATCAGTGCGGACACAGAATGAACACCTGCTATTTTGAATTCTTTATTGATTATTTTCTGCGTTATAACGAGGTTCAGCTTTACTATGATCATACCCTAAACACATGCAAATACTTAATTATCTTTAATAGTATTGGAATAGTTTAAGTCTAATTTTCAGTTTTTTAATCTGAGAAGAATTTGACATTTAGCCTTAAAAGGTAATTTAAACAATCCCTTGGTTATATTATCAGGGATTGTAAATATCCCATAAAATGAATTTATTCCATGACAACGACATTGTGCAGGTTAAATATTTACCTCATGGTGATAACTTGCTCGTCTTTATGATCTCGTCTGGGCTGTGAAGATTAAAACTTGTTCTCACTGTTGAGCTTTTATAAAGAGGATAACAAATGACTTAATTTGTAGGAGGAGCAATGAAGGAAACGAAACTTGAAAGTGACCCGGATGGAATGTGCTGTGAAGTATGTTTTGTGTTTTGTGTCTCTATATACGTATGTTTGTATATCAATAGTCACATTTACCATTAGGAAGTATTTTGCAGCATGTTTTACACATGTTCATTGTGTTGGGCAATCAGGTGGTGATGACCTATATAAGACCACCTCCTGTAATACCCTAATACCTTCTGACGAAGCGCTGTAATGCGCGAAACGCGTTGAGGGTTATGCTCATTACTTTTGAGTTGCACTCCTGGGTAGGAGTGCAGTTTTAGCACGTTTGATTCTCCCCTCACAGTAGCCGTTGTTACCTCCCCCGTCATCTCGCTAGTTGTTGCAGCTATTGCCATAGCTTTTGACCTAGCTGACGAGAGCCCGCCTACCACTCTTGTGTTGTTGCACTTCCGGTTCCGGGTCAGGGACTTTGTGAGAATCTGCAGCAGTGGATCGCGGTCGGGACAGGGGGATTTTGACCAACGCTGTGTACAGACTCTTGGGGGAGCCTCTACGTGCATGCGGTTTTATCCAATTGTAAGTAATACTGTGCAGTGTTGTTTTAATAAATTGACCTTATCTTACCTTGGCATTTCCCTTTTTCTCTGCGCTCCACCTCCCCCTCTTTTTGCATTTTGGATTGATTGTGGCTGGCTGATCACCGGAGGGAGAAGGAGCAGCGGGAGAAGAGGCCTTTTCTGAAGATTTCCCGTGAAGATTACGGACGAGCGCAGTCTCCATTTCTAGAAATTTGTAGGAGGAGCAATGAAAGAAATGAAACTTGAAAGTGACACGGATGGAATGTGCTGTGAAGTATTTTTAGAACCAGCATCTAGGAAAAGGAAACTTATCATTCTATTCAAACTTCTACAGTATGACACCTGAGAAATCCTGAAGCTTATTCTGTCCGTTGTAAACAAAATAAGTATTTAAATGATGTCAGGCAGTCTCAAGTTAACTGAGAAACAAGGAAAGGATCCCACAAGATGCACTCACTGGGGGTAGAGCTCAAAATAAATAAATTTTATTAATGATAACAAGAAAAAAACAATCTAATTAAAACCTGATATCCTGGCGCATGTTTAGGCACAGCGGAGTGTGGAATGCTTGATATAAGTCTATGCCTGGGTATTAACACTGTATGAGTGATCCAGGATAGGGACTAGTGGCTATGTTCATATATAATTATCCCTGATTATGCTGCAGTCATGATGTTGCTAAGCAGGTAATAACAAATGTTTGCTCAAAAAACGACTTTTGTTCTGCTGCATGTGGGTATGAGGGGGTTAACCAATTGTCCCACTTTGTCATGGATGTTAAGCAAGCTGTAGTGATCGCTTAGGCAGCTTTCTGGAGTCAGAGGCAATGATTCATTTGCTCCCCATAGCTCAGAGTGTGTATCAAAAAGTGCCAGGAGGTAAACAGTTAACCTACTTGGCCAAAGATACCAGACAGGCAGTAATGATCGTGTGTGTGTAGCAGCTTGCTGGAGTCAGACGCTGCGAGTGATTCTGCCACACACTGCAGAGTGTATGGCAGGGGAGTGCCTGAATCGCCGAGTGCAGGGATTTATAGTGAGATGAACAGGAAAGCAATCCTAGCTAGTGGGATCCACAACTGGCCCACATCTTTTTAGCTAATTGTACTCCACTCTGTGAACCGTACTGACCACACTACTAGCTAGTGGGTCGCGCTGATGACGTCACACAGGACGTCTCACCCGACACGTGTTTCGTTCCTGACTGGAACTTCTTCGGGGGTGGGCGGGTCTATGCTCCCTGCAGCCTTTTATGTATTCTGGTTGTCATGGTAACCCAGTAGCATCATCACGACAGAGTATGTAATGACAAGCAAAGGGGAAAAGGTGATCTAGGCAGGGAAACAAGGTTAAAAAACGGGTCCTATTAACCCATGAAAACAGGTTAAAAAAAACATACAAGTTGAAAGCTCATGAAGAGATACTGTCAGAGGCAAATTAATAAGCACATAAGTTGTAATTGAGTGTCTTTGAGTGTGTTGAATGGTAGACTGTATTCAATAAAACAATAATCTCAACAGGGGAGATTGTGTGGCAGGCTCTTATTTCAACAGGAAAGAGGGGGGTGAGGAAAGAGACAACCTGTGCCCCCACGTATGCCAACTTATACCTGGGGTGGTGGGAAGAAAGTAGTGTGTTCACCGATACCATGTCGGAGTTCACACAGCATATAGAGCTCTGGTCACGCTACATCGATGATGTGCTCGTGGTGTGGAGCGGAACAAGAGAAATTTTCCTGTCATTTGTAGAGAAGTTGAATCAGAAAACGCATAACCTTAGACTTACGTACAACTTGAGTCAAGAGTGTATTACCTTCCTAGACCTTGACATCTACAAGGATGCTCTGGGTCTGCTCCACACCACGGTACACACGAAGACTACGGCAACCAATAACCTTCTGTTGGCATCAAGCCATCACCCACGACCCTTGATACAAGGGATACCAACGGGCCAATTCCTACGGGTCAGGAGGAATTGCTCGACGCTTAAAGACTTTGAGATCCAATCTTTAAAAATGAAAAATAAGTTTCTCGACAGGGGGTACAGTCGATCCTGTGTTAACAAAGCATATAAACGGGCAAAACGCACAGATAGAGGAACACTACTGTATGCCAAGAAAGCAGAACATGAGGGCACCCAACCCATCAGGGTGATAGGCACCTACAACAAACAATGGAGAGAGATTCGAGACTCCATGAACAAACATTGGCACATCCTTCTGGCGGATAACGACCTTAGAAAGGTTCTAAACCCCCAGGCGTCTATTACATATAGACGCCCACGCAATCTTGCGGACTGTCTGGTACACAGCCACTATCAAGGCCATGACAACACAACATGGCTAGACAGCAGCAGGATAACTGGGACCTTCAAGTGTGGTGCATGCAAGGCGTGTAAATATATACATACCTCAAAACAGTTCAATGGCTCGCATAGTAATAAACAATACGGTATGCGAAATTTCATTAACTGTAAAACAGAGGGAGTTATATATCTGATAACATGCAAATGCGGTACAAAATATGTTGGGAAAACATCACGTGAATTTAGACGAAGGGTTCTGGAACACATTAGCACCGTTAACACTAAAAAGGACGTACCCGTTGCCAGACATGTTAATTCTGCCCATGGGGGGGATGTCTCCAATCTATCTTTCCAGGGGATTGACCTTGTGAAATTGGGGATACGTAAGGGGGATCTAGACAATGCTCTACTGAGAAAAGAGTCTAGGTGGATATACACCTTGGGGACCCTATCTCCTGGGGGTTTGAATGAGGGTTTTGTATACACCCCCTTTCTGTAGTCCTCTATCCTCCCCCCCCCCCTTCTCTTTCCTCACCCCCCTCTTTCCTGTTGAAATAAGAGCCTGCCACACAATCTCCCCTGTTGAGATTATTGTTTTATTGAATACAGTCTACCATTCAACACACTCAAAGACACTCAATTACAACTTATGTGCTTATTAATTTGCCTCTGACAGTATCTCTTCATGAGCTTTCAACTTGTATGTTTTTTTAACCTGTTTTCATGGGTTAATAGGACCCGTTTTTTAACCTTGTTTCCCTGCCTAGATCACCTTTTCCCCTTTGCTTGTCATTACATACTCTGTCGTGATGATGCTACTGGGTTACCATGACAACCAGAATACATAAAAGGCTGCAGGGAGCATAGACCCGCCCACCCCCGAAGAAGTTCCAGTCAGGAACGAAACACGTGTCGGGTGAGACGTCCTGTGTGACGTCATCAGCGCGACCCACTAGCTAGTAGTGTGGTCAGTACGGTTCACAGAGTGGAGTACAATTAGCTAAAAAGATGTGGGCCAGTTGTGGATCCCACTAGCTAGGATTGCTTTCCTGTTCATCTCACTATAAATCCCTGCACTCGGCGATTCAGGCACTCCCCTGCCATACACTCTGCAGTGTGTGGCAGAATCACTCGCAGCGTCTGACTCCAGCAAGCTGCTACACACACACGATCATTACTGCCTGTCTGGTATCTTTGGCCAAGTAGGTTAACTGTTTACCTCCTGGCACTTTTTGATACACACTCTGAGCTATGGGGAGCAAATGAATCATTGCCTCTGACTCCAGAAAGCTGCCTAAGCGATCACTACAGCTTGCTTAACATCCATGACAAAGTGGGACAATTGGTTAACCCCCTCATACCCACATGCAGCAGAACAAAAGTCGTTTTTTGAGCAAACATTTGTTATTACCTGCTTAGCAACATCATGACTGCAGCATAATCAGGGATAATTATATATGAACATAGCCACTAGTCCCTATCCTGGATCACTCATACAGTGTTAATACCCAGGCATAGACTTATATCAAGCATTCCACACTCCGCTGTGCCTAAACATGCGCCAGGATATCAGGTTTTAATTAGATTGTTTTTTTCTTGTTATCATTAATAAAATTTATTTATTTTGAGCTCTACCCCCAGTGAGTGCATCTTGTGGGATCCTTTCCTTGTTTCTCAGTACATATCTTTATCCCTGATAGCACCCTCTCCAGTCCTTACTCTCATATCCTAGTGGCTGAGCGGGGTTACTCCATCTCTCCCCCCCCTCCCTTATTACTAGTCTCAAGTTAACCCCTTGGTCCCTTTATTTAATTAATTAACCACATCCTGTCCAGGATTTAATAGCTATAGTATCATCCCAACCTGTATTGCACCTTTAGTGCCCCAAAAAATGCTAACATGAAGGAAGCCGTAAATAACCCCACCTCAAAACTTGAAAAGCCAGTGATTGCCTTGCATAGCTATTCCAGCAGGACCGGCGATATCGGGCGTCTTATTTCCCCAGATGGCATCACCCTTCATCCCAAAAGCATCTGCTTTATTACAAAACGTTTGGTTATATCCCTTGCCTCATGTAATTTGCAGAAAAAAAGGATATCATCCAACTTCCTTTCAATTAAGCTGGGAGGCATACTGCACCTTGCTCCGCTAGTCCCAATAAATATGCCACCATGCCTCCAACATGATCCTCATACACCTCCAGGGCTCCAAAATGTTCCATATTTTTACACCATTCCCTCCAAGACCCCATGAATGATGCCCGAGACTGCCTTATCACATCCATCACTGCTCCAAACCCAGGCTCCACAAGTGATCCAGGCACACTTGCCCTTCTGCATCCACCTCTGGTGTCAGACTTTGGAATAACCCCACTTTAGAATGAGACAATGCATCCTCAATGTTATTCTCCAACCCCGTGACATGCTTAGCCCTACAATAAATGTTCCCTGGAAAACTGTAGAGCACTAATCTTGTCAGCAGATGCACCACGTTTCAAGGAAGTGTCTATTGCAGAGTAAGATCCCAATGGCCAGAACAGCAGGGCAGATAACAAAGACATAGTCAAGGTAATATGTGGGGATCAAGGGAGGCAGCAAAGGTTCATACAGTAGTTTGGGTGACAAGCAAAGGTCAAGGTAGGCAGCAAAGGTTAATAGTTCGAGTCGCAAGCAGAAGTCCAGGACAAGCAGCAAGAGGCATAGTCAGGGTTATGTGCAGATGTCCAAGGACAGGAGCCAAGGACTGGAACCACGACTGGAAATGTATCAGGTATAGGTAACACCAGCATAAACAGGAAGGAAAGGGGAGGTTTATATAGGGCATGGCTGAGGAAAGGACAGGTGAAGGTGGTCAGGGATAGCAGACTTCAGACAGTCTATAGGAACAAGTGCAAAACAGAAATTGTGAGGCGCTACTAATGAAGGTGAAAATAAATAAATAAATAAATCAATAAATAAAAATATGTGATATATAAGTGTGCTCAAATATAATAATGGCAAACTTCGCTGCTCAACCCTCTTTGGAGAAGTTCCAGATTTCTCCTTTCTTGAATGTTTGAAGAGAAGCTTGTGGGGAGCGCAGGTGTCACCGTATATATGCAAAGGAAAATGAAAATAGTGTGGTATGTCTATACAGGTACAGCAATCAAAACAGAATCATGAATGGAAACTCACATTCTGCCTGTTGTAATACAGCATTTGAAACAGCAATAGATGCAGTGAATGGATTCAGCACTGTGCAGGGGGGTCTGGCTTGTTGACACTCCCTGATGTCAGCAGGACAACCCTCAATAGAATGAAAAAGACGACTCTAGTGCAACATTGTATGTTCACGTTTGATATATTGAAAATAGGCAATTGCTATTGCACTTACATGAGCAACTTGTGCTTAGACACATAAAAATCGATGCGCAGCATAGGTGTGTGTCATCCCCCTCACTCCCGAAGTTGCGTCGCGTCACTTCCGGTCCGGCCCGTCGCGTCACTTCCGGTTTCGTCGGCGATCGCAGAATGGATCAAAACGGGTTCTGGGGTATGCTGGGCACACGTCTGGACTGCTGCAAGGTTCACTCAACGCGTTTCGCTGGCGTGGCAGCTTCGATCTCGGACTCCTGACAAAGCTGCCACGCCAGCGAAACGCGTTGAGTGAACCTTGCAGCAGTCCAGACGTGTGCCCAGCATACCCCAGAACCCGTTTTGATCCATTCTGCGATCGCCGACGAAACCGGAAGTGACGCGACGGGCCGGACCGGAAGTGACGCGACGCAACTTCGGGAGTGTGGGGGATGACACACACCTATGCTGCGCATCGATTTTTATGTGTCTAAGCACAAGTTGCTCATGTAAGTGCAATAGCAATTGCCTATTTTCAATATATCAAACGTGAACATACAATGTTGCACTAGAGTCGTCTTTTTCATTCTATTGAGGGTTGTCCTGCTGACATCAGGGAGTGTCCACAAGCCAGACCCCCCTGCACAGTGCTGAATCCATTCACTACATCTATTGCTGTTTCAAATGCTGTATTACAACAGGCAGAATGTGAGTTTCCATTCATGATTCCTGTGTTGATTGCTGTACCTGTATAGACATACCACACTATTTTCATTTTCCTTTGCATATATACGGTGACACCTGCGCTCCCCACAAGCTTCTCTTCAAACAGTCTATAGGAACTTGCAGATAGGCAGAAGAGCAGTCTCGGTAGCCGAGCAGGGGAACTGCAGGATGGAGCGAGAACAACCTGACCCTGTCAGGGATGTCTCTGACCCACCAGGGGGTGCTAGCCTTCAACCCCTTCACAGCCTCTGCCATCTCCATGTTATCTGACCTGTACAGTACCCTTTAATTGTGCAGAAACCAACCCCATAATTCTACTGCCACCACTGCTGACAAAAATTCCAAAGGTCAAATTCTTAACCAATCATTCCTATACCCACACCAGAGGCCTGCTTCTCTCCACCCACCATCTCTGAAGAAAAAACACGCCAAAACCCCACAATCCTGCCGCAGCCATAAAAAGTTCTAAGGCTCTTTTTGACACTTTGGTTTGCAACCATAAAGTACTTCCATTGAATGAGTCCAGAAAAACCTGCCATACAACCAGATCATGGAGCAAAAAGCAAGATTACTTTGGCGCTCTCTACACACTGAATGAGTTAATCTAATGTTACCACCTAGTGGTATAGGGAATAGAATGTAGTAAAATATAAAAAGCAGTAAAATATCAAATAAAATAAGTGTCTCAATTAATGAAGACGTGAAGGTGTTGAAATACGGTGAAATACACAATGTCACAATCACTCAACCTCTAGACAGGAACAGCCACATTCCTCTATGAAAGCGAATACAAAAACAGGTGAGGGAGTTGGTTGGTGACGGCAAACAACTACGGATTAGTGGTTCTGTTGGTAAATGGTCACTATAGAAACAGAAATACCCGGGCGCTACCTATGAATAGTTCGTTGGCGGATAGGGGTGTAATAAAGTAAAAAACCTTGATGGTGAACAAGGTTTTCCCTCTGGTTCTTTTCCTCCTGTGACTCTAAAGACCCCAAAGAAGGATCTACCCAGGATCCTTCGAAAGTAAGCAAAAAGAGAGAAGGGGATGGGGGAGCACTGGTGGAGTAATGAAGTATAATGCAATATGATTCAGGTGTGTGAGACTCTTAAAATTGGATGGTGTGGATCTAAAATAATTTAAACACTCACACGGCCTTGTGCAAATGCTTGCGCATCAAGGTATCTTTTACGTCCTCGTTTCTTGTCCTTGTAGGGTCAGTCTCTGCTTCTCGTCAGGGCTATTCTTTTCTTGATGTGATGTCTCTCGTCCGTTTTGGTCCTCTCCTTTTTCTTGCGTATGGTGTCCCCCTCAGAAAGAATACATGGGGATGTGAACAGTGGTACATAGACAGTGATAGGTGGAACACGACAAAATAAAATAAAACAAAATATATATAACAACCAAGATATGGCACAAGTGAGTAGAATACAAAATTTATAAAACACTCACACGGGCATGTGTGGGTGCACTCAGGGGGGGAGGGTATCTTGACCTCCAATGGGATCTCGCTATCCCAAAATGCCAGCTGTTGCAAGTGATGAGGGTGAGGGAAAGGGGAAATAAAAGGAAAATATTACTCACACGGCCAAGTGTGAGTGCCCCCTTAGAAAGGTGTCTTTTAGGTACCGTCTGGTGTCCCTGGATAAAGCCTAGTGCCAGCCTCTGATGGTATCTTTTCTCTCCCAGAGCGATGTAGCTAATACACAGCCCAGAGAAAAAAATAAGGATAAAAGCTTCCCTACATCTTTTATCACTGATTTTAGCACTGATTCTGGCAATATAACAGCTGTGATAAAAAAAACACTGGCATATTTTGCAGACGGACCCCATTTTAAAGGAACACATTCCATCAACACCAAGGGTCATTTTTAGAAGGGCTCCAACAATAAAGGCGAAGCTGGCACCAAGTGTATTTAGGAGGGAACCTAAGATCAATACCCAACATTGGTTACCCCCACCAGTGGGATTTTTCAGTTGCTTCAGTTGCAAGGCCTGCAAACAGGCAATGAAAGATGATAGAACCAGTTTCATTTCTAGTATCACAAAAGAAAAATTTAATATTAAAAATCTCATCACCTGTCGGACAGAATATGTGGTATACCTGCTTGCGTGCCCATGTGGTCTCCAATACGTTGGCCGGACTTCTAGGGCCTTGAGAGTCCGCGTTTTGGAGCATATGGGCAATATACGCAGGCAGGTTATGACCCATAGTGTTTCCAGACATTTCAGCCGGGCACACGGAGGAAACCCTGAGGGGCTCTTATATAACGGAATAGAACTAGTAGAGGCACATTGGAGGGGCGGTGATCGGCTTAACAAACTTGCACAACGAGAGACTTATTGGATCTATAGACTCCAGATTCTGGCCCCAAAGGGCCTAAACATAGACATAGATTTAGGAGCCTTTTTTTGAGCCGACACCACCATTGATTATATCTCTTATGGCCCTAGGTGTTTCCTCTTCACAGACTTTTTTAATTTTTAATTTTTTCCCCATTTCGCCCACCTCGTCCCATGGTCCGCTTCCCCTCCCCCACCCTCCTTCCCCCCACCCTTGCGCCCCCCTCCCCCCCCGCCCTCCACCTCCCCGTGCTTTGCCCCAGTTAGCAAAGTTTTTTAAATGATATTATCCATGCCCATTTAGGGTATTTATTGTGTCTTTGATTTACCCTACAGATTTGGACCATCCAACGTCTATCAAAGAGTCCAGTTATCTATGTTTATACCTCCACCACAACCAGGGATGAGGTTAATAATAAGGCTAACTATAAACATTTTATATCAGCTATTAAACACAACCTTTTTATTTAAGGAACAAGACAATGATTGAGCCTTTATATATATATATAAATTCATTTTTAATACCCAATGTTTTAGTTAATATTTTTATACATTCATGATCTTTGACATGTTTTTATATAAAGATAGAAATGCTACCAATTAAAGGTCTTAACACCAAAAACGGAGCTATCCGCTTTCATAACAGGAGCAACCATTTTTTAAACGAAGTATCACTATATCAGGGCGTTTGTGAAAGCAAATATCTGCCAATTTTAATTAGCAATTAACATATACATCCTTCGAGTAGACAATCACTTAGATCAGCTGGATGTAGGAGGAGGATTGAGGGGGATGGAGTTGCCGGGCAGGCCGCAGTATATAAAGGAGGAACGGCGAGCCTTACCCAATCCAACTACGGAGCCTGAGGAAGCCCATAGGGCGAAACGCGTTGCTCAAAATCCCCCAACCTTTTTGACCTGTTGCGGCCACCATAGGGAGCAGGACACGGGAAGTGCAGAGCTCCATCCGGACGCGGAAGGAGGTCCCACTGCAGCCCCATGAGCCCTGCTAAACATCCCCCAGAGACTGGCCTTTTTATTGCTTACACCGCAGCTCACGAGTTGAGCGAGCGGGGAGTTTGTTTGTTTATTTGTTTATTTGTGATTCTTAAATAAAGAGTTTGGCCTATAATTTCTGGGCTGTGTATTATCTACATCGCTCTGGGAGAGAAAAGATACCATCAAAGGCTGGCACTAGGCTTTATCCAGGGACACCAGACGGTACCTAAAAGACACCTTTCTAAGGGGGCACTCACACTTGGCCGTGTGAGTAATATTTTCCTTTTATTTTCCCTTTCCCTCACCCTCATCACTTGCAACAGAGTGATAGCTGGCATTTTGGGATAGCGAGATCCCATTGGAGGTCAAGATACCCTCCCCCCCTGAGTGCACCCACACATGCCCGTGTGAGTGTTTTATACATTTTGTATTCTACTCACTTGTGCCATATCTTGGTTGTTATATATATTTTGTTTTATTTTATTTTGTCGTGTTCCACCTATCACTGTCTATGTACCACTGTTCACATCCCCATGTATTCTTTCTGAGGGGGACACCATACGCAAGAAAAAGGAGAGGACCAAAACGGATGAGAGACATCACATCAAGAAAAGAATAGCCCTGACGAGAAGCAGAGACTGACCCTACAAGGACAAGAAACGAGGACGTAAAAGATACCTTGATGCGCAAGCATTTGCACAAGGCCGTGTGAGTGTTTAAATTATTTTAGATCCACACCATCCAATTTTCAGAGTCTCACACACCTGAATCATATTGCATTATACTTCATTACTCCACCAGTGCTCCCCCATCCCCTTCTCTCTTTTTGGTATATGGTCACTGTAATAATTAGTGCAGCATATACAGGTGATGGTAGGTAGAATAGAGTTAATAAGCAGAGTCAGAAAATGGAAGACTTATGTGCAGTATGTTCATGGGATATTTAATACATAAAGCACACAACAAATAAAAATCCCCTACTGGGGCACTAACAATTGCTAGTGCCCTATACAGTAGGCACGTAATGGTATCTTTAGACTGCCTCTTATCCTCAAACACTGTAAACTGGTGCGGGTTGTCGTCTCGTGGGTTCACCTTCTGTCCCCCCGAAAGCGGTCGCTGGGGTTGGCGTGCGATTTGTCACGATGCTCTGGCGTCCCTGGTATCCGGTTCTGTCGGCTTCTTTCTGTTTGTCCACTTAACGCGTTTCTCTAGATGCCTCTAGCTTCATCAGGAGTGTGATTAAAACTATTCTACCTACCATTAAAATAGTTTGAGCCCTTCTCCTATTGGTTCTTTTAGAAAGCTCAGTCCTGGTCTGCGAATGGCAGATTCACCATAAAGATCTCATTGTAATGCGATCGGGTGGGTATAATTTAACCCTATTAAGCTCTTAATACACAGATAATGCTCAGTTGTGCATAAGGGGGAGCGGTGTATATAAAGGAAAGTATAAATACACAAACAGTGTGCTGCTACATTCGTGGTACATTCAGATAGTAATGGAGCCGCTCCAATAACTAATTCGAAGGAGCAGATTCGACATTTACAGGGTGCAAAGGTTACAGCTTATACAGAACGACCGGGTAAAACATTTCTAGAAAAAATGTCTAATCATAAACCTTCCTGATCATAAAAACTATAGTTAATAATACTAGTGTGACTATTTATCCCAGATGAAATTCCATTAAAGATGTCCATGTTAGTCGAAGCTCATTCCCCAAAACAACGAGGAGATAGGCAGAGACCACATTAAGCATGAGATAAATACAAAAATAAATTGATTAGACAGCAAAACAGTATTGCAATATAGAACAATAGAGTTTGTCCAGGGGTACTGCCCTTTTTCAGTAAAAAATGGGGGCTAATATTCCCAAAAGGGTGGGGATAATACTCTAAAAAAAAAATATATATATATATATATATATATATATATATATATATATATATATATATATACATAATATAATCTTAAACAAAAATAATAATACTATAAAAATATATAATTATATATAATAAAAATCCATATAAAGTAAAACATTAAAATAGTTCAGAGAAAATATAAATAAGGTGTGTATAAAAGATAGGTATATAAACTGTTGGGGAAGTAAAAAAAATGGGTATACTGAAAGAATGAAGTTAATTTACCATATTAGGCTATGGGGAAGCTAGTAGAAGATCTATGGATCTAGTACTAGACTAAAAAGACACCCAATTCTATGTCGATGTTAAGACCAGTGGGTGTGAGGGTTTTAAGTTTGTTGATCCAAAATATTTCTTTTTTGGTCAGCTGAGTGTCTCTATTGCCACCCTTCCAGTGTGTTGGCACTTGCTCTATTCCTTGGAATTTTTGTCCTGTTGCATTGCCTTGGTGATGAATACTAAAATGCCTTGAGACGCTGTGTGTTAGGATTTTTCTCCTGATGATACTAAGATGCTTTAGGATCCTTAGGTGTAGTGGTCTTGTTGTCTTTCCTATATATTGGAGGCCACAAGGGCACTCGAGTAGGTATACAGCATGGTCTGTTTTGCAGGTGATATGATTCTTGATTTTAAAAACTTCTCCTGTAAAATTCGACTTAAAAGTTATTTTTTTCCGTGGATTTGTATTTGCACGCTTTGCAGCTAAAACACCCATAACAAAATTTTGTTCTATTTAGGCAGTTCTCTTTTGCTTTATTTTTGGTTAGTGCTCTAGGTGCTACAGTAGCTTACCTTAAATTCTCGGCTTTCCTGAAGATTACTCCAGGATGATTTGGTACAGAGTCTTTGAGTACAGGGTCACTCTGAATAAGGTGCCAATGTTTGCTAATGATTTTCTTTATTTCTCTTGCGTTTTTATTGTATTTAGTGTAGAAAGCCCATCCTATGTTCTGATTCATGCTGTTATTACTATCTTATCTTGTATTAGCAATGATACTCCTTCTGTCTAGTCCCTGTGTTTTATTCAGAGCTAGGCCTACAGTATTTTATCTGGTTTATAATTGTGTTCTACAAAATTTCAGTGGGGACTTGTGATTGTACTTCAAACAGTTCATTGTCTGTGCAATTTTCTTTTATTCTTCTGTATTGAATATGAATATTCTTTTTTTATTCTTCTGTATTGAATATGAATTTTCTACTGTATTGAGTATGAAATATTCTCTATCCAGTTTGGATGATGGCAGCTATTGTACAGAATAAAATTGTTACTGTTTGAAAATGGTCTTAGTTTTAATAGTCCCTACTTCTACATATATGGTAAGATCTACAAAGTTGATGCTACTAAAACTCGAAGTGTGAGTAAATCTAAGGTTATAATCATTAAGATTGATAAAAGCCATAAAATCATTAAAACTTTCTGCACTCCCCTTCCAGACAATCAGAACATCATCTATGTAGCGCTGCCACAGGGCCAAACCCACGCTTAGTCCAGTTGAGGTCCACACTGTGGTGTCCTCCCAGACTCCCATAAATAAATTTGCATAGCTAGGCGCAAATTTGGGCCCCATGGCGGTGCCACGTTTCTTCAGAAAGTAATCTCCATTAAAGTTAAAAAAGTTATGATTCAAAATAAAAGAAATGCTCTAAATGATAAAATTTCTTTGGAGGGGAAGCATCTCTTGGTCGTCTTATAGCACTTTCCTGATGGCATCACAACCTTGTGTGTGCCCTATTGAAGTATAGAGGGATGTCACATCGCAACTTGCTAAGAGTAAGTCCTCTTTCCATTCAAAGGTTTCTAAAGTCTTAATTATATCGATAGTGAAAACACACAAAAATACCTTGCTCACCATACATAGGATTCACTGGTGCAAACGGAAAACAATGATGTAGAACACAACAAAGTGGCCACAAGGGGTCACTAAAAGTCCCTTAATGTTGCACTCAAGTAATGATGTAATATATTGTATACATAAAGTAGCAGTTAAATAGCTGATAACACAAGATCCAAATTTGTCCCAGACCAATTAATAGGTCCCACAAAGCCAAATGTAACAGGACAAACAATTATGTGAATTTTAATACAAAATAAAACCTGACGAAAATCATAAAATGACAACTATAGTAAATAAATAAAAAGTCCCCTTAAAGGCGAAACGGAGATATAGTGGAGATGAGTGCTGGTATAGTACTGAACACGCAGCCTCAAAGAAGCTGCAGTGATGTATCCACCAGAATATAGTTACTCAGCTAGATGCCTCACTATAGTGACGTGCAGTAAAACACCGGCTAGATTATAAGTAATCTACTCCTGCTAAAGATAGGAAATGACAAAACAGATGTTGGTGATAAACAGTACTATGTCACAACTAGATACTAGTCAAGATCCTAATAGTCAGGCAAGGTGTGGTATAGTATGTGCCCAGGTTTGGTGTAGATTAGGACTTAGTGTATATATAGTGTGTACACAGTAAGTAATCAAGGCTGCAATCTGACACATCCCTTGGGCTACAATGAGCAGGAAGTATACAACCTGACCGCCGAGTCGTTGGGCCTCTCTGTATTCCCTTATGCCAGAGGCACCTAAAAAACCCAATGCTAGCTCCTCAAAACTCAACAAAAAACTAAAAATTACAGAACCCGCCGACCAAAAAATAATTGAGATAATTTAACACCCCTCATTTGCTGCCACTGCCTGTAAAATTGTAATGGATGTGCTCGCCACAAACCAGGACCGTCGTTGGTACCCGGGTCGGGGTTGGAGATAGCAGGGTAAATGGTATCCAGGCTGGAGTCAAGGTAGGCGGCACAGGAGCGATGGTTGAGGTCACAGGCTGGGGTCAAGGTAGGTGGCACTGGAGCGATGGTCGAGGTCACAGGCTGGTGTCAGTACCATTAAAGGCTTCTGCATAGTAGCTTCAGCATAGGCGTGGTCTCTGGAAGGAGGAAAGTTACTGTAAGCGATGAAGACATCTGGAAGCAGGGTATCTGCAGACAGGCCACAGGAACAATGAAGCTATAATGCTGGGGAACCAGTGCTTCAGCACAAGAACGTATTTCCGAAGCAGGGCAGGAACTGTAAGTAACGAAGGCCTCTGGAAACAGGGTATATGCAGACAGGCCAAAGGAACAGGGAAGCTATAGTGCTGGGGATCCAGCGCTTCAGCACAGGAAGGCAAAGACAGGCTAAGCAGAGGTGCTTGTGACAAGCACAGGTTACACGAATGAAAGAATTCAGGAATTATGCTCAGCCACTTCCTTGGGAAAGGACTGATCCTAAATAGCATAGACAGCCAATAGGGGAAGAGCTGCAAAGAAGGCAGCATCAAGCAGACTGCAGTGTAAGTCCAGAAACAGCTGTACAAATTGCTTAGTTTAGGGAGGGATTTTCCTGGAAGCTGTATAGCCCTGTAAGGGTGAGTTCCAGCCAAACCCAGGACCGAAACCCTTACAAAAACCCAATCCAAAAAGTACCTCAATAATTCAAAATAGAGACAAGAAATCAAACATCCCATTTTGCAGTCAATGGTCAACAAAGAACTCTCCCCAAATTCACACCCCAGAAAAACAGTCTCGATGGACCTGCATGAAACGGAAGGCAGAATCGATATCTGTCTTTGCTAACAATGAGCCCAGACCACAGCTCCTTATCAGCTTAATCGCTCCATCAAAGGAACCGTAACACACTCTGTAGATCATTTTGTCAATATCAGAGTTGATAGATGCCCCTTCCGGGTAAGAAAGAGGTTGGATGATCTGGAATGTGCCTGGCTACTTTTTGGGGATCACCCCAAAAGGCAACATTCTCAGGTTAGCTAAGGCCTTAATTATACCAAAAACTGCAGAGCTGCAAAGCGATCCGGTGACGTCATCGTAGCGACATCGCCGTGCTACATGTGAACATGCCAAAGAGATTTGTAGATCTACTGCAGGGAGACATGGCCAGATTGGTTGGTTGATGATGCACTGTGATTGGCCAAGCAAATCACGTGATGCGGCCATCGTGTGTGAATAATAAAATCTCAAATCGCTTGAGGAGACAAACGCTTTGCAGTACATCGTGGCGCTTACGTCACGCTTGGTATGTGCACTCATATTGGTTTGTTTTACTTTGTTTTTCATGCAAGCGCCATCGCACATGATTTTTGGTAGAATCACAGCCTATTGGAGAAGCCGCAAAGATCCCTGCCACTCGACCCAAACCCTCTTCCTTCTTCCAAGTTGTAACGGAGCACGTCCTCCTGTTCCGCTGCGACTTCAAATTTTTTGAGGAAAGAAATGCTGAGAAGAGCTCTACTACCATGACAAAAATTAAATAAGCCAATCCATGGAGGGCGCATGCGTGAAGGCTAAGGGAATGGCTGCTTAGAGTGTGAGCTCCTTCCCCTTCGGCGTTATTAAGGCATTTATGTATTGAAAAAACTGATAATTCAAACAAGACGGATATTCACCCAGGGAGCGGAAAAGGTCAGGATGCAAACGAGACCAAAAGCGGGACGTGCAGCGGCCGTCCTCACAACCTATTTCAGTCAATCTGATTCAGCGCGGACGACCAGAGCGGGAACCCCATCACTGCATGCAGACTCCTATTCGGAGGAAGAGCGGGAGCAGACCAACCAAATGGAGACCCAATCGGCTGAGTCAATGACCAGAAAAGTGATGAGGGAGTTCTGCAATGAACTCAAAGCATATATGCACAAAGAACTGTCAGATATAAAACGGGATATCAATAGTCACACAAACAAAAATAAAAGTCCCCGGCGCTGGTTAGTCCAATATACCGTGATCTAGAGGCAGTCTTTATATAAAGGTTCCTTGGGACGGATAAGGGCTTATAAGGATAATGTTCCGGATGGGAGGATGTTCTTGTCAGGGATGTTTGGCTGCTTCTGAAATAACAGATGACAAGGGACACCTGATTGCGCAGCGTAGTTGGACAATCAATCCCTATCTTACGATAAGAAGAATATTACTCACATAGGCAGCGCCTGCACGTGCAGTGGAGAGAATCTGTGATGGCTCCCCTTCTCCTCGGCTCTTCTCACGAACCCCTCGTGGAATGGCTTAACGGAGTGCTTCTCAGTCAGTGATGGTAGCGGTGGTGAAACCGGTGCAGCACCCCCACGAATATGAAAATAGGGATTGGACACAGATATGGTGTAGAACGAAACAACTTTTAATAGATTATTAAAAACATAAAAACCCACACTCACATTGTCAGGGGGTTTGATGGGACACTCACGGATGCCGTCCGCAACTTGGAAGCTCCACGTGGCGCAACGGAGAGGATCACTGACCGCAGACCCGCTATCGGCATGCGTGTGACGTCAGTGATGCAGGAAACTCTCCTCGCGTCTGGAACTACGGGTGCCTGGACGGCTCACAGAACTAAGCTCCTCCTCCCTACGCGTTTCGTGACTCGTGGTCACTTCGTCAATAGTATTGGGGCTAGAACAGATGAATTGGAGACACGCTTGGACTCCACAATAAAAGCAGTACGCAAGAATGAGAGAACCTCTGCTAACCTGCAATCCCAAATTAATGATCTCGCTAGCAAGCAAGAGGACACGGAAAATAGGGATCGCCGGAACAATATCAGGGTGCGGGGGGTCCCAGAGGAGTATACAGACCCTGACGACTTTATCACAAGATGGCTGACAAGCCTCTTCCCAGATAAGTCAGAAGCAGACCTACACCTTGATAGGTGTCATCGGGCTCTCAGGTCTAAACCCCAACCAAATGACCCCCCGAGAGACATCATCGTCCGGCTCCACTACTTTAAAATAAAAGAAGCAGTGTGCCAAATTGCCAGAGCCGCAGGCAACGTAGAATTCGAGGGGGTCAAACTTCTGATTTTTCAGGATCTGTCACCTACTACTTTGCTAAAAAGAAAAGACCTCACGCCGGTCACCAGATTACTCAGAGATAAAGGCATAAAGTTTTTCCCTTCGGTCTCCTCGTGCTTAAAAATGGTGCTGCTCACACACTGCGCAAGATGGAGGACCAAGATCGTTTCCTGCAAAAGTTAGGCCTTCAAGGTAAAAGAACTGACCTGATCGAAGCAGAGACATCCTCCCCCGAGCCTGGCTGGAACAAAGTGACACGTCAGAGAAGCAAATCGCGGGAAAAGGCCCTTAATTGATGTCCAGCTGTAAGCAATTAAGTCTTAAAAGGGCAATACACTGGACTGTTCGTTTGCTCGCAAAAGACACTAATTAAGTTGACTGATTCAAATCTTTACCCGGGAAAGGCAGCCATCTTGGATTCCTCATCAAGGAGACCCCGAGAGGTTTGGAGCGGCTTCCCCTTCTCCTTCCTTCCTGTGAAGCCCCGGACATCATACCGAGGCGTGGGCGGATGCCACACACACCGGGTGGCCTCCCTTCACCCTCCTTCCGCTGTGGATCCCCCCCAGCTCCCCGGTCCAACAGTATTACACGATACACACACGAACTGGCAGAGGGAGAGAGGGTGTGAGTATCCCACAGCGGGCCGTGACAGAGCGCAGCAACACACCACGGGGGGGGGGGAGAGAGGGGGCCTGGACCCCAGCTATGATGTTGTTATCTCCCTAAAGTCCGAATATCCAGAAATGACTTTGGGACTATATCAACACAACAGTCTAGTACCTGAAAATGTTTTACCCGGGGGGAATGTGTTAGGATTTGCAGAGAGGGGGGGGGTCCGGCGGCCACTCACTGATGGGAGGGCAGGATAAAGCTGCACCAGTTCTTACAGATCGGAAACTGTGGAAGCGATGGTACACTTAACCTTAGATACCGCTCCTGGCAACAGCTCATGTACAGCTATATGTAACTCGGGGAGCAGAGAATGATTGGTATAACCCGGACGTTGCCGGTCCCTTGAGTTACAACCGTTAAGGGGGTGGTTTAACCATCTCTACACATAGCCCTCCTACTGAGTATATTATAAACAGCCATCCTAACCGTCCGGAGATATGACACAGGTTTAGAAACTACAAAGGGGTTAGCCACCAAACTTAGAGCTGCCTTAGACCCAACACAGTCACATATGCTTATTGAACGAGCAGAAAAAACAAAAAAAAAAACAAACAAAGAATTTTTTGTTTCATTTAGATAATTAAATACTAAGAGTATAACTAGAAAACAGATAAGTGATGCCCCTTCACCCCCTGAGTTACAGTTACAGTTATATCGGTTAAATCAGTTTTGAATTTGATTGAGTCAAGGGGAGGGACTCCCCCCTTCCCTGGCCTCCGCTATGTGGCCAACCCAGTATGTCCTGGTTAGTTACAGGACATACCACAAAGTCCTTGGGACAGAGCAAACCCGGATCTTTCCGGGTAACCATACACTGATTAAAGATTTGTTTAAACCCACTGCTCTCCCACAGGCAAGAGATCCATCAGGGTCTCTGACCTTGAGGAGATCTCCAAAGTTGTTTATGTTGTTATTATTTGTTATGTTTCTTTCCTCCCTCCCTCCTCCCGGTTGGCTACGGGACCAGCTCTACATTGAACGCCACGCCACGGACCTCATCTGGGCACAGACAAATGCTGCAAAGGTAAAAGACACCCTTACACAACACGCTCTACACACAACATGTAAGAAGGCCCACCCAGACGCTTTACAATGGGACTGACCATTCTTTCCCATAATGTAAAGGGACTGAATAGCCCGGGTAAAAGGAAAGTAGCCTTTGCGGATTACCAGAGGAGGCAAGCAGATATCATCCTGGCTCAAGAGACGCACTTTAGCACAGCCAGGCCACCTAAATACCTGGACAAACATTTCAGGCAATTCTACACATCATCCTCCCCCAAAAAGAAACAAGGGGTTGCGATTATTTTCCATAACAAATGTCCCTTCCAAGTTGAGAAGACAATTAAGGACAGAGAAGGGAGATACTTAATCTTAACAGGTTCAATAAATGGCCAAACATTAACACTCGCATCAATATATGCTCCAAACATCCACGACCCTAAGTTCTTCACATTAATCTTTAACAAGATACACAAGATTGCTCAAGGCCCGATAATTGTGGCAGGGGACTTCAACACAACACTGAACCCTAAACTAGATAGATCAGGCCCACCACTAAAACATCCCAAAGCTGCCCCAAAAGACCTGCGGTTAGGCTTAAAAAAGAACAACCTTCTAGACATTTGGAGAGAGCAGCATCCCCATGACAGGGATTATACTTTCTATTCACACCCCCATTCCACATATAGAAGAATCGATTACTTCTTTGTCTCTAGTAGACTGGTTCCAAAGATCTCCCACTCTGGGATCCATGATATTTCATGGTCAGATCATGCACCCATAGAGCTACGGTGCACACAATTAACACTAGACAGGCCTGAAGCAAACTGGAAGCTAAATGAATCCCTGCTGAAAATTCCTGCAACCTCGCAAAAAATCGCTGATGAAATAAAACAATTTTTCACGATAAACGCCGGATCAGTGGAATCCAATATTTCCCTTTGGGAGGCCCATAAGGCTACACTGCGAGGGATACTCATTAGCTTAGCATCACGGCAGAAAAGAGAGAGGGAGGCGAAGATCAGGTCTCTACAATCTAAACTAAAAACTCTCTCGGATAACCATAAACAAACAAATGACCCTACCATCCTCTCACAACTTAAAGATGTCAAAATCGAACTGAATTTAGTATTAACTTCCCAAGCAGATACTTCACTGAATTGGTCAAAGAGGAAATTTTTCGATAAAGCGAACAAGCCAGATACTATGCTCGCAAACAAATTACGACACAAAACCCCTAACTATAACATACAGGCGATCAGAAGGAAATCGGGCGAAATCTCCGGAAACCCTAAAAACATAGTAGAGGAATTTAAACTATATTACGAGAACTTGTATAATGGAGACAAAATTGCGCATAATCACCATACAGACAGAGCTCGTGAGAATTTTCTAGCAAGCTCTAAGCTGACAAAGCGGACAGCTGGGGAGAGAGAATGCTTGGGCAGAGAGTTCACTCTAGAAGAGGTTTCCCAGGTAATTGATAACTTAAAAGCCTCAAAAGCCCCGGGAACAGACGGTTTCTCTGGCTTATATTACAAAAAATTTAACGAATTATTAACGCCCTACCTACTCAAATTGTTTAATGAAGTATTAAGAGGTACTCCCTTCCCCGAGCAAATGCTCCAAGCGTCAATTTCAATCATTTACAAACCAGGAAAAGACCCTTTAGACTGTAAGAGTTATAGGCCCATCTCACTCATTAACACGGATATCAAAATCTATGCCAAATTAATTGCCAACCGATTATGTCAGATCCTACCTAGACTGATTCACCCAGATCAAGTCGGATTCATAAAAGATAGACAAGCGGCCGATAACGTCCGACGAATCATTGATCTGCTAGAGATAGCCAATTCCAAGAAAGTTAAGGTTATGGTGTTAAGTCTGGATGCAGAAAAGGCCTTCGATAGGATCGACTGGGCATACTTGAGAGACACGCTTGGAGCATTTGGTTTCGATAACAAATTAATCACAGCAGTAATGGCGCTCTATGCAGGCCCATCAGCTAGAGTCATCCACCAAGGCTTCCCTTCAGACCTCTTTAAGATCAGGAGTGGTACAAGGCAGGGTTGCCCCCTCTCACCTCTACTCTTCGCCATGTGTATGGAACCACTGGCAGCCCAAATTCGGGATAACCCAGACATCTCAGGAATTGAAATAGAGGCCCAGACCCATAAGATAGCTCTCTACGCGGACGATATTTTCCTGGTATTGTCCAGGCCCCTTACCTCTCTTCCCAATCTTTTCAGCTTGTTGGATAAATTCAATAAACTCTCAGGGTTCAAAATAAACCAAACGAAATCAGAGGCCTTGGATGTCACAATTCCAAAAGCGGAAGAAAAACTTATCTCACTTAACTTCAATTTCAGGTGGCAAAACAAGGCAATCAAATACCTCGGGGTCTATATCACTCGGACCTTTACAGAAATTTATAAAGCTAACTACTCCAAATTAATCAGGGCCCTGAGAGAAGATATAAGGCGCTGGTCCAAATACAATATTTCATGGATAGGCAAAATATACAGCATAAAGATGAACTTACTCCCACGCATTTTGTAGCTATTTCAAACACTACCAGTGCCCATCAATCCGAAAGAAATAAACGAGCTACAGGCCACCTTATCCAAATTTATATGAGGGGGAAAAAAAGCGAGAATCAATAAACAAACATTATTGAAACAACCGGCGGAAGGTGGCTTGGCAGTACCTTGCTTGGTATCATACTATAGAGCGGCCCAATTATGCCAAATCTCTCAATGGCAAACAAAACCTGATTTGAAACGATGGGTAGCATTAGAGGGCACGGCGTGTTCCCCATTGGAACTACGCCAACTAATATGGACTCCAAAAATAGCTAGATCAAAAGCTATACATCAGCCGCTTTCCTCAATGACCAATTCACTAGCAATATGGGACATACAGCAGCGACATTGTTTATTGCACTAAATCACGGCGGCACGCTGAGATCTACCCCAGCTGCCGCCAGTAACAACCGCGCGCCGCCGCGTTTCCCCCACGCACCCCCCCTCCACTTCGCGCGCAATTTACCCCCCTTCCCGACCCCGAACCCGGCTCCTGCTCTGCCCCTCTGCTTCCCCGCACCCCCGCTTACCTTAATTTGATCTCCAGGGTGTCAGGGAAGCCTGGGGAAGCCGGGGAAGACGGGGAAGCCGGGCGCGCATGTGACTGTGACGTCACAGTGCGCCGCCACGCGCTGCGGCTACCCGCTTCCAAGACGCATGCAGCCGGCGGCTTTTGCTGCAATAAACAATGTCGGTACTGTAGTTAAGTTCAGATGCGGCCTCACAACCAAAAATACGCTGATGACACCCCTGTGGGGGAATCCGCACTTTGCTCCGGACATGGAAAGAACAAATTTTGTAAATTGGAAACATAGCAACATCTCGCGACTGAACGATCTGGAGGATAACGACAAAATTATGACATTTGAACAAATTAAATCCGATAAAAATCTCCCCCACTCTGAATTTTTTAAATACCTCCAGATCAGAGCCTTCTATAATAAAAACAACCCACACCCCCCACTGATGACATTCGAAAAGCTCTGTCTTAGAGAGACATCTACTAAGGGACTTATATCGCAGTTGTACAGAGAAGTAATCGGTTCCACCCCCACGGTCACACATACAGCAGCGGCAGCTTTTATTCGAGTAAAAGCCGCCGGCTGCATGCGTCTGGGAAGCGGGTAGCCGCGGTGCGTGGCGGCGCACTGTGACGTCACAGTCACATGCGCGCCCGGCTTCCCCGTCTTCCCCGGCTTCCCCAGGCTTCCCCGACTCCCCTGGAGATAAAATTAAGTTAAGCGGGGGTGCGGGGAAGCAGAGGGGCAGAGCAGGAGCCGGGTTCGGGGTCGGGAAGGGGGGGTAAATTGCGCGCGAAGTGGAGGGGGGGTGCGTGGGGGAAACGCGGCGGCGTGCGGTTATTACTGGCGGCAGCTGGGGTAGATCTCGGCATGCCGCCGGCATTTAGTGCAATAAAAGATGTCGCTACTGTACATTAAGATATATGTTAAAATGGGAAGCAGATCTTGGCGAGACATTCGGTGATAAAACCTGGTCCCAAATAGCAACGGCTGCGGCCAAAAGTTTGATTTGTACAACATTAAAGGAGAACGCATATAAAGTCCTGATGAGGTGGTACCTGACCCCAATCAAACTGTCAAAATTCACTAAAAATTACTCCCCATTGTGCCCTCGGCAATGTGGAGATAACGCAGATCTCTTACATATACTGTGGTCTTGCCCTCGGATAGCACCGCTATGGGATTCAATCAAAGTTTGGCTGGAGAGGATATTGGGCCTCAAAATACCATTCGACCCAGGGCTCTTCCTATTAGGTAGAGCACACAGGGGCATTACAAAGACAGATCTCAAGCTTATTGCTCATTTTGCAACAGCTGTGAGGTGCGAGATCGCAGCATTATGGAAGCAAAGCGAAATTCCTTCAATTCCCAAGATTCGGAACAGAATTTGGTACGTCTGCCAGATGGAAAAATTAACAAGTTTGGTTAATGACACTGGCGAAAATTTCCTAAAAGTCTGGACGCCTTGGCTGGCCCAGACAGACATCCCAGGGGTGGTACAGACCTCAATATTGCTTTGATAACTAGAAAATGCGTTCTCCTGTGATGCAGTATATATAACACAGAACGATACTTAATATAACCAGGCTGTTATACAGATAGTTATACAGACATGGTATCCCAAAACCCCAGAGAAGACGTGGCGACAAAAACAAAAACACTGGTCAGTCCCGTAGCCCTCCAACCGTTCCACACCCCTCCCTCCCACCCTCCCCCTACTCCTGATGATTTGTTCTTTGTATTATTTTTGTTAAACCTCGTTAAACTCTGGACACTGACTGTCTAACAGCTGCGATATGTATGACATACTGAAAATGTTTGTTACAGAATTGTTCCTGCATTGTACTGCAGCTATTGCACACAAGAAAATTCAATAAAAACGACAAGTTAAAAAAAAATAAGCCAATCCATCAAACCAAAAGGTATTGTATTGTATGTCTTTATTTGTATAGCACCACTAATGTACATAGCGCTTCACAATAGTAATACACATCATATAAATAACATAGTATAATTAACAGGTCATGGGAATAAGTGCTTCAGACAAACGTAACATTGAGGAAGAGGAGTCCCTGCTCCGAGGAGCTTACAATCTAATTTGTATGTAGGAGGAACGTACAGAGACAGTAGGAGGGCATTTTGGCAAGTGCTTCTGCAGGGGGCCAATGAAGGGGGTATATGAATGAATATCATTGGTGGTGCACCCAAGAGCAAAGAGAAATAAGTACCAAACCAAAAGAAATTACAGCAAACAAAAGACAGATGCTGCAGATACTCAAAATAGGGGCACTCAAAAATGGAGTATAGCATTTGATTGATATGAGTATTTATTGTGAAGTCAAAATGATTAAATAGTGGACAAACAATAAAACCAATAAAAAAAAACATATAAAGCCTACATCAGATCGTTTCAAGTCAAACAAATGGATGCAGCAAGCATGGAAAAAATGACAATATGAATATCAACCAGCATGGGTGAGTATATACACAAAAAAGATGTTACAGATATTATTTTTGTGTATTATGGTCCCAGTGATCCCAAAACACAAGGAGGGGTTAATAATAAACCTCTTCTGGGTGAAGGGATGACCATCCAGCTGGAAGCAGACAATCTAATAATCAGTCAAACCATGGTGGAAAATGCAATTAATCATTAGTAGGGAAGTAAGGTTTAACAATAATTAGAGTGATACAATAAACCCACGGCCTCGGGCATGGTCAGCGCTTATGCGCTGAGCTGTGCTGAGACGTGCTTGCACTTACCTGTGAGCCCCTACAGCCGCAATGAGAGCGGCTTTAGTAGGGGCTCGCCTACGCTAACGCAAGCGCGCAGAAGCGTAGGTCTTAGGTAATTTTTAAAATCAGGCGCTTGCCAGAGCGCAGGGCCGGTCACGTGAGCGGTTCACCCAATGAGGGGAACCAGCTCCGTGACGTCACTGGCCCGCCCTCGGCACACCCCCTGACAGCGCGCTGTCTAAGGCCAGGGAAAGCACCCGCTTTCCCTGAGCCTCAGCGCGCCTCAGCACGCCCCACGGAACCATGGACGAGGCCTTAGAGAGAACCCTTTTTAGATATTGTATTTATATCTCCACCCATGGCTGACCCAGTTGTAGTAGCTATACTACTGTAAGTGCACTTGCATATACTTATATATGGAAGATGTTCCAGCATTGGCAAATCTATTATAAGTCTGTCATAGACAAAGTACTAAGCGCCTGCCAAGAAGATAACATTCCATCCATTTAACACCATCTGCACAGTTCCTGCAGTGTACTAGAGATGCTGACAGACCCCCAATGGTTGCAGCGAGCGGTCTGCCGGCTGTTTTATACTATAATCAGCTGTAACTGTGGTCGGAGGCACCTCGACATACAAACCGCAGCATGTATACCATAGTTATTGTTCCGTGGTCAGCAGAGAACACCGCTCTGCAGGCACCTCGGCACGAACAGAGGATACTCGCCAGACAGATGGATTGGAGGTTCAGCGGTATCAGCATTCAATAGGCAGTAGGCAGTCCAGCATGTTTAAGAAATTCTCTCCAAATTAGTGAGGGAGTGGGGCTGTCAGCTTTAGCCCACCTCTGTGCACAGTTCCACCTGCCATAAAGCATGAAGGACGTGTGGATTGAAGACCGCCAAGACAGACACTGGATCCCAGATAGCTTGTCACCGATCAGTGATGCAGAAATGAAGACGCCCAACGCGGCATTTCAGTAGGCACTTCATCAGGGGCGTGTCCAGGGTTCAATCAGAGGAGTACTAAATACCCTGGATTTGTGACGTAGCAGTTATGTTCAGCTGCTACAGATAAATTCAAAGGAGAGATATTCATGTAGGGGTGTGTTAGGGGCCTTATGCTGTTGCAGTGCGTTCTAGGAGAGAGTGGTGTAAGGTTCCGCGGCGGCCGACAGTAAAGGGCGCCGCCATGTTTATTGCGCAATAGCCCGAGGGCACTGGCAGAACAGAGAGGTCGCGCATGCGCAAGGCAAGCGTGCGAATGACGGGCCAATAAGGGAAAGGCTCCGTTGGGGTACTACAACTCCCAGACACTCTAGCGCTGTCACCTGATGCCAGGGAGCCAATCAGAGGATTGGAATTGCGGGAGGAGGAAAGGGAAGCGTGGGGGAGAGACCATGCTAGGCAGAGGGGAACCGGAGGGTGAAGGAATTGGTAGTGTGGGTGCAGGGGGTCCATGACCCACCTGCATAGGACAGATCTTCCCCACAGGCCCTAAGAGAATCCCTGAGCCACAGTAGAGTGAATTGCTGCAGGGACGCCCTATAGTGATAGGAACGTCATCCCCTTACTGAATAAAATCAACAACATTTATCTTCAATTGCAGTTAACACTGGATCAAGGTACGAAACCCCGCCTTGGAGAATAATGAATTGAGTTTTGAAACATGTATGAAGTTTTGACCACACACAAGAAGAAAAAAGTTACAAATATAGTAGAGAGAGTTCTCTTTCTTCATCAGGTCAAGCAGTGCTGATTTACAAAGATTCCATGCGTTTACCACAGATGTAAAAATCAAGATAACACTCTAAGGCAGATGATGCAGAGAAGGAATTGAAAAGGGAATAGTACCTAAACAGACAGGGCAATAAATGGAAGAAAGGGACAGTGAGAAATAGGACCAGGCATCGATCAGCAGTGTGCAGGGGGTAGAGGTGCAGTAGGGGAGGGAGGAGAAGAGGTTGAATTGTAAAATTAACAGAGAGGCTGGAAACAAACATTATAAAAAATTCTGATAGTGTATAAGAAACCTCATATCAGCAACATGTCAAAGAGCATTATCATTTTCAGGTCAACTGTCTTCTGTTCTTGGGTGTTTTAAACATTCCATTGAGGATTTTGAATTTTTTTTATAAACTTACATTTTATTGATTGTTTTTTTCCAAAATAAAAGGGGTACAGAAAATAAAATAGGGAGAGGGTTTAATGGGAAAAGGGGGGGTACAGTATGTGTTCAGACTTAATGCTGGGCGAAAACAGTCATAATTATACAGTGTGGTAGTAAACATCTGAGATAGGTATACAAATAGTACATAAACATATACAGATAATACAAAATTGCTGGCTGGATTGTTTTATTTAATATGTTAATAGAGAGGGGTTTTCTGAGTTTCTGCGGAAGTCTGGCCACAGCTGCCAGATCAGAGTATTTGCAGAACAAACCTCAGGCGCAAACTACAAATGGAGTTGGTGGGCAGTCTTCTCTTCTCCTTAATGATTCGCAGTTGTAAATGTTGGTACGAACACCTTCTCAAACCCCTATGGGATCTTTCCTAGATCCCTCAAAAGACAGAGAAAACCGAAAAGAAGGACAAAAAAGAAGGGGGGAGCGGGGGTCAGCAGTAAAAGGTCATTCAACTCCTAATTAGAGCCTACAAAGGTTCCCACCCTCAATTATATAAAAGAGGGTGAGACTAGTAAGCCAGCAATGAGGGGGTTAATGAATAAATATATAAATCTATAGACTACTTACACGGCCATGTGTAAGTACAGGCTCATAAAGGATGCTTGTCAAGTGTAGCCTCTGTAGTAGAGTCCTCTATTCATCCATTTCTATCTGGTAAGCCGGTTTCTGATAGCTGGATGACGTCACTTCCATGGGTCTCAACCAGACCCAGAAAAGAGATGGGAGCGAGTGTTCAAAAATTAAATGACAATTTATTAAAATGACACCAAATGCACACTCACACGTAGGGAAAGTCTGTGTCAGCAACACAAAGGATCCAGTTTTACTCTAGCAAGTTCTGGTACTTCACCTCCGCGTCCGGTGTGAAGGGAGCTGCTCAGCTGGCAAAATCATTGATTGAGCCTGAGGAAGCTGTTTTAATGGCGAAACGCGTTGCTCTATCTTCGTTCTTGGACTGTCACGAGGAGGCTTCCGTAGAGATCCTGCAACACGCACTTTCGCCAGCTGAGCAGCTCCCTTCACACCGGACACGGAGGTGAAGTATCAATAAATGGGCGGGGTTGAAGCAATTAGGCCCTATCATCGGGCTCTACACTGGCCACACACTTTATTCGAGCTCGGCTAGTCCCACGAATTCGGGTATACCCGGGTGTATTGAGGTTTGTGACTGTTTTCTGCCCGAGTGCATTGAGGTATTTTCAAGGCAGGGATTGAAGCATTTTATTCCCGCTGGCTGCAATACTGCACAGTATATATATATACTGCATTACAATTCATGAATTTATGCCATCTGGTAGACACGCGAAGCATTGCAATATGGAAAATAGCTGAAGCGCTCAAATGCAGGTATATCTCAAAATGATAATAAGCCAGACCACTGTACCAGGGTACTAACAATTGATATAGTACCTATTGTGTCATATAATGGGTACTATCCTCCTGAAGACAGGTGGTGTGTGGTGCAACCCACTCACCATATGTCTCAGTGGCAGGTTCCCCTGAAAAATATGCAAATACTCACATCCTGGTAGGGCAGGCAGGCAAGCTGTGCAGCTACTCAATGCAATACAGGGAAAAGGGAGACCAAAAAGCGCACCAGCACAAACGGAGCAGGAAGAAACCAGAACAAAAAAATGATTAAAAGGGCACTTTAATGTGGCAAAAGACCCATCCAATGCATTTCGAACGTCGCAGCGTTCTTTTTCAAGGATAAAACACAATGTGATAACATCCATTATATACCCTCTTACCTTAACTGAGTCGCTCTGTTATGACGTCATCAGGTTCTGATTTTTGGCGCGAAATGGCCCACAGGTAAGAGGGTATATAATGGATGTTATCACATTGTGTTTTATCCTTGAAAAAGAACGCGGCGACGTTCGAAATGCATTGGATGGGTCTTTTGCCACATTAAAGTGCCCTTTTAATCATTTTTTTGTTCTGGTTTCTTCCTGCTCCGTTTGTGCTGGTGCGCTTTTTGGTCTCCCTTTTCCCTGTAACGCGAAGCATTGCAGCCTATTAAATCCTAATCATTATCATTTAACAGATCAGCCGCCCATCAGCCAGGCATGAACCCAGGCTGGGAAGGCAAACACAACGGGGCTTGTCAGAGGTGAGGAGCGGCGCATTCCAGGTATCTGCCAGGTACATACTGGGTATTTGCTCGAATAAAGTGTGTCGGTGCAGTATGTACTCAAAGACACCAATTGCTTCAACCCCGCCCATTTATTGATAATATGGGTGAGAAAGTGGTCAGGTTCATCAGCACCTATAATGATAAATGGGAACTGATACGTGAGAGTCTAACCAAGCACTTGCACATTCTGACACAGGACAATGATCTAAAACAAGTCTTCAAAACGTCACCAAGCATGGTATGCAGGCGGTCCAGAAATCTTAAGGATATTCTGGTACATAGTCATCACAGGAGCCGTCAAATTAGAACCTGGTTGGGACCTAAACCTAAAGGGTTCTATCCCTGCGGCCGTTGTAAAGCCTGCCCATCAATGCAAAAAGCACAGTTCTTTTCAGATTCAAACAACACACAACCAATTAAGATGTTCATTAATTGTATGATGAGTGGAGTCGTGTATCTGATTACATGCGTATGTACTAAACAGTATGTAGGCGAGACCCATAGGCCACTTAAGATCAGGGTACTCGAACACATTGGCTTTGTTCGTAGAATGTGCTGTTTCTGATAACATCTTTGTTTGTTACATTATTACTTCCTATAATTTTGGGTAGTGGAATTCAGGTGTATATATATATACCTCTTTACCATCAGAAACCCGTTTTGACCCCAAGGGGGTGGACTGTACACTATATCACATCTCCACAACCCTGGTGTGCTCCACTATAGTGGTTATATTACCTTATACATTTATCCCCTACATCATGTTCATCTGGAACTTAAGCCTATGCACACATGCTACTAATAGTGTCATGTATATCTTGATGTTTCATCTGTATCAAGACTATGATCATTCTCAATAGGCCAGTTTGTGTGTAACTTTAAAATAACTGATTTGGTTATTTATGCATTCACCCACACTGTATTGCTATATCTACCTAATTACATGATACACTGTCTCTCTTAAATAACCCCCTCATCTGTGTGGGAATAACCTCCCTCCTCCCTCCTCCCCACTTGTGGGTGGATACAGCACAGAGCAACAAGCCGTGTCTGTTAATTACAGACAGGCAACACCAGAGATCAGCCCTTACTGTTTGCTCCTCCCTCTCACTAGAGGGTATATTAGGCGCATGGACACTTGCGTGTGTAGCCCCTCCTCCCTGAAGAAGTGTCTCATGACACGAAATGATCGTCGGGTGCTGTGACGTCACGTCGGTGGCGTCCGCATGAGGTCTGGTGTTAGTCAGCGGTTGTAGCGTCCACATCCTCACAGCAGCAAAGGCAGCAGATACATTTGTATTATTCACGGCTACTCATAGCCTGTCTCTGGTACTCACTTTCTGTGATCCCTGGGTACTATTTGCAACATAGTTGTATTACTGTGTACTCAGCCTGCTACTTTAGTGTGTTACACATCACACTGAGCTGCTGTCTGTGGTTGTATTACTGTGTACTCAGCCTGCTACTTTAGTGTGTTACACATCACACTGAGCTGCTGTCTGTGGTTGTATTACTGTGTACTCAGCCTGCTACTTTAGTGTGTTACACATCACACTGAGCTGCTGTCTGTGGTTGTATTACTGTGTTCTCAGCCTGCTACTTTAGTGTGTTACACATCACACTGAGCTGCTGTCTGTGGTTGTATTACTGTGTACTCAGCCTGCTACTTTAGTGTGTTACACATCACACTGAGCTGCTGTCTGTGGTTGTATTACGGTGTTCTCAGCCTGCTACTTTAGTGTGTTACACATCACACTGAGCTGCTGTCTGTGGTTGTATTACTGTGTTCTCAGCCTGCTACTTTAGGGAGTTACACATCACACTGAGCTGCTGTCTGTGGTTGTATTACTGTGTTCTCAGCCTGCTACTTTAGTGTGTTACACATCACACTGAGCTGCTGTCTGTGGTTGTATTACTGTGTTCTCAGCCTGCTACTTTAGTGTGTTACACATCACACTGAGCTGCTGTCTGTGGTTGTATTACTGTGTTCTCAGCCTGCTACTTTAGTGTGTTACACATCACACTGAGCTGCTGTCTGTGGTTGTATTACTGTGTTCTCAGCCTGCTACTTTAGTGTGTTACACATCACACTGAGCTGCTGTCTGTGGTTGATGGTGTGATTTATATGGATGTTATACATACAGTGCTTACTTTGTCTATTTGTCCTATCATTACTGAGTGATATATTTTGCAACTTTATTGTATGACACATTTACCATCCAGCTACTTTACAGTGATTTATGGGGGGCGACATTAGAGTGTGACAAGAGCGTTTGGTTCGCTGTGCATTTAACCCTGTCATTACTAGCCAGCACTTTCACTAACCGCACTAGCACCTCCCAGCTTGGGGAATATTTTATTCTAAGTTTTAACTCACTTATACATACTTTTCACCTGTATTGATATCCTAATAAACATTTATTATTTCCATTTTAACAGGTTAGACGTCCTGTCGCCATATAGCCCAGCCTTTTGTGGGTGACTGGCATCAGTTAGGTTCCTCTAAGGATTACTATATCCTCCCTACTATTCATTATTGTTGCACCATGAGTGCGTGCTAAGAAGGGACTTATGTGACCTCGGTCAACATCTTTTTGCATTCTACTTTATTAAAAGCAGTCACATTTACCCCTACTGTCACAGTACGTACCTCGGGCACCACAAAGTCTGGGACAGAATGGAGATGTGCCTGGTGAAATCTTGGATAGTCTAATAGGGGGTGTGGTGCCATCGGTATAGGACTTTATATGCATTTTCCTTAATAGTGGTGCAAATTGAACTCTTTGCCACTGCTTCCAAAATATCCTCCCAGTCCACCTCCTCTAGCGTCTCTTCTAGGTCTCTCTACCATTGCTTAATAAGGCTGAGTCCATGCTGCCGCAGACCGCGCAGAGGTGTCCGCGTGCGATCAAATGCCTTAAGGCATTGATCGCACCCATAGACCGCGCGGGCGACAGCAGGAGGGGTTGTGCGTTGCTCGAGGAATCAGTTGAAACTGATTTATCGGTGCGACGGGCAGGTCACGTGAGCGGTTCACGCAATGAGGGTGAACCAGCTCCGTGATGTCACTGTTATGCCACTAAACACGCCCCCCCGGTGGCACATCTGCATTTCCAAGAAATGCACCCATTTCACGCGGGTGACGTAACGGACGCGCACGCCTCCGCGTGGGCAAAGGCAGCATGGCCCGGCCCTAAAGCTGGGGTGGCTTGTCACTGGCTACGCTGGAAAATGGGTTGTAGAGGGTTAAGATTCTGCCCTTGGTATTGCCTGAGTCTAAAAACATGTTTTCAAACTGGGATAGAGAGTCTTTGGGTTTTGTTAAACTAATGAAGCCTCTCAGTTGCATTAAGCAGATCACTTCTTTTTTCTATTTTACTCTATCTGGGAAAAATATATCTAGTGGAGTTGGGTTTATTCTCCTCCCTAAGTCTCTCAGGCGAAATACCCCTGCAGCCAGTGATGGAAACCAGCTCCTGAAAAACCTGGGCTGAAGTCAGGGTTGTTATAAAGATAGGTCATTGAGGAATCAGAGTGGGTGAGACTTTTTTAAGGGCAAATAATTGACAGTATTTCGGAGAGTTGAATATTGTGGGGATAATGTTCCTTTTTCACTTGTAATGGTATTAAAACAGATTAATCAGACTGCTCTGCTAAGATATAGTCCTAGAATACATAACAGCAGATGCATTGGGGCATACAATATATAATATAATACAGCTTTGACCAATGAAGAGTCAAAAAGAAACCCCACAAAATTGCACTCAATGCTAGTGTACGTAGATATTTTTGTGGCAGCAATGGTCCATCAGTTAATACGTCCTTTTTGGTCAATCCCTAAACCATTTTGGGATCAGTAATAAAGAACCAAAAATAACAACATTTTATTTATAACAGTATATAATCACAATAACTATTAAAAATATTATTAAAATGCCTCGTAGTGGAGTAGTATGTAAAGAATCAATTCTGGTTAGTTAAATCTGTCCTCCTGCACTGTCGTAATGGACAGATCTCTCATGCGTAGTCAAATATAGATAGCAGTGTATTCGCACACAAGTAATTTCCTAATTGGAAATTCAACCATATACAGTACTGTGTAAGGTGGTGCAAGTTACATGAAAGTAGTGCATACATATAAATACATAACAAAACATGTGTCACAGATCACACGGGTTGCATTAAACTCCAGTAGCAGTAGTTCAAACCTGGGAAAAAAACGCAAAGAAAAAACGCCTGGGGAGTGTGTGGAGACAAGGAAAGGTGTATGAAACGCATGTGGCTGAAACGCACCTACTGCGCATGCGCAGTGCCCCATCGTATGCAAATTTATACATGGATTCCTATGAACAAATATACATGTTTAAAAACAATACACATAGCAGACACATCTTCAAACTTTTCCGCTACATTGACGATCTGTTTCTAATTTGGACTGGCACAGAGTTAGAACTATTAGCCTTTGTTGACGGGTTCAACAGTTTACCTTCCAGTATAAAGTTTACCATGAACTTTAGCGCATCAGAGGTGTCCTTTCTGGATACATTTATATATAAAAAGATTTGCCAATTAGCCACCAGAATATACAAGAAAGCCACTGATAAGAACACCCTGCTATTGGCAACCAGCCACCACCCAGTGAGCATGAAAAGAGGTCTACCTTATTCCCAATTTTTACGTGTTATTAGAATAACCAGTGATCCTCTCGAACTTGACCAAGCATTATGTGACATGAAGAACCAATTTTTGGATCGTGGCTACTGCTACGAGGAGGTATCTGCAGCCCTGGAACAAGCCAAGGACATTGAGAGATCCCTTCTGCTAAAACCCCAGGGTAAAAAGAAATACGATACTCGTTTCAATATTAAAAGCACATTCAGCACGGCCTCAGGCTTTATTAAAAAGAGTATTCTCAAGCATAGCCACATTTTGACCAGTGACAAACACTTCACACAGCAACCTAGATTTTGCTATCGTAGAAGTCGAAATCTGGGTGACCTTCTAACACAGGCAGACCCCACGAAAAAGTATGCAAGCAAACAGACATGGCTAAAAAGACCAGCAGGGGTCCATAAGTGCCATGGCTGTGTTAATTGCCAATTCATGATTCTGGGCAAATCATACACATATCCTCATCATGGTAACCCCATTAAAATCAAAGACTTCTGGAGCGCATGCGTGACGTTGGAGTGAATGGAGACCTGATTTCCGAGCTCCGCTCCCACCGGCGCAATTAAAGTCATTATAAGCGGCAGAAACGTGAATTTACCTGATCGCTATACATCACAGCACTCATAAACATCCAGAGATGCCCATTAGCAAATCAGCTCGGAGCAAAAGTCAACCGGTCACCACTTATTGTAGGAAAAGTGGAGTGCCCCCAGCCGAAAGAACAGAGATCCCTGCGCAGACATCAGACAAGGTCCCCAATATGGATCCTCTCACAGAGGAGGAAGGGGATGAAGAGACATTCTGGCGCAAAGACCTAAAAGTATTCTGTGCAGAAATGAAGAAGTTCTTCAAAACAGAACTTTGGGCACTTAGGAAGGACCTCGATGCTCTCGGAGAGCGGACTGACTCCATTGAAACAAAAATGGATGACACAACTACTGCCCTGGCTCAAACTAACGACCAAGTCACTGCACTGAAAGACAGAGTCAGGTTCTTGGAGGACAAGGCGGAGGACGCTGAAAACCACGACAGGCGATGCAACATCAGGGGGTCCCTGAAAATATAAATGATACTGAGGACTTTACCAATAGGTGGCTGGAACACCTTTTTCCAGATAAGTCAGACTCTGAGATATTACTGGACCGCTGTCACAGAGCTCTGCATGGGAAGCCTCAGAGCGGTGACCCTCCCAGAGATATAGTAACACGATTCCTCCATTTCCGCACCAAAGAGGAGGTGTGCAGGATTGCCCGGGAAGCTAAGACCCTGGAGTTCGAGGGGGTCAAGCTCCAAATATATCAGGACTTGGCCCCAGCTACCCTGATCAAAAGAAAGGCTCTGGCTCCTATTACAAAAGTTCTCAGAGAACAGAGCATCAGATACCGATGGCTGTTTCCATGTGCCCTCCTTTCAATTAAAAATGGTGTTGCTCACACTCTAAAGAGTCCGGAAGATGGAGTGGCTTCCTCGCCAAACTCGGTGTCACTGGAGCCATTCAAAGTCCAGCTCACCCCCCATCCGTTAACACCAAACCCCCCACCCCCACTCCCTCCTGGAACAAAGCAGGGGCCACCCACGCTAAACAGCATGCAATGCCTGAGGCTTCAGGCTCCAACTGAACATATAGAACACGAGACATGCCACACCGCTCACTAATATTAGATAGATGAATTTATAATAATGTTATTTTACTGATGTCTATTTATGACATAAATGGGTGCTACCTATGTACAATGGTTAATAGTATTAACAATTGAATGAAGATTGTGACTCATCACAAAATCACTCACAGAAGGTACATTTGTGGTGCACACCACACTAAGAATTTTTAATTTTATGTGAATATTTACAGTGAAACACCTTGGTGAAAAAGTGAAGAAATTAAATATAATTAAAACTGACACGTGGTGTTATTATAACTGATTCCTGCCAAATTGTGTATTAATGGTGGTTATATGACTTCACTATGGGATATAATTGATTATCTTAAATCAGAATATTACCTCCTGCTCAAATTAATAAATCAAGAGTAATCCCCACAGTTGATAAATATGAAGTCTCACAATCAGAACATATTAACTCATATCAATGCCCTTGCACATAGCAGGATGAATAGTTCATATAGTGAAACAAAATAACACATGAGCTGGCATCCATGCAAACTCCAGAGTCATTGGTAAAAAATCTTATCTCAGAGGTACAGTACCGACACACTTTATTCGAGTGTGGCCGGTACCGCAAGCCGGGAGATTTCCCGGCTTGCTAGTGGCCGCCCCTCGGCGTGCCGCGCGTCATAGACGCGCGGTCACGCGTCTTCGGGAGCGTGCGCCCCCTGCATGCGCGTCCAGGGGCTCCCCGAGGGAGCCCTGGTGTCCCGGGACGGCGGCAGGGGGTTCCGGGGGACACGGCGGACCCGGCAGCGGTAGGGAGAGCGCCCCGATCGGAGGGCGCTCTTCCGCTGCTTCGGCGCGCGCCCGTCACTCTCGGGCGCGCGCCAGGCTACTGCTGCGGCCAAGAACGGGCAAATGCTCGAATAAACTTGGCCGCAGCAGTATGGTTGCATAGTAGAAGAGGGGATTCCCTGAGCAGCTAAACTACCATATGAAAGCTGTTTGTGATCAAACAGCACAGCTCTAACATCGCTGTCAAGTTATACTAGGGAGTCCCTGTACCTAGTGATGAAATCATATACAGTACCTTGCAACAAAACTCTCTGTGAGTAAATATAAGAATACTTAGCTAATTGTAGCCTGAACGCTGCGTCTATCACGGCACACCAAACTCATCCTGCGCACATGCAAAGGCACTGGCAGTTCCGGAATCAGCTACACCTCGTGATGTGACGTCACCACGTCACTGCGCCCACGGTGGTGACATCATATCACATATTTTATGGTATGACCGTGGACCAATAGAGCTAAGGTGCAACAATATCCAAGCTAGTAGGCCGGGGGCAAACTGGAAACTCAATGAATCAATTCTAAAAATACCTGAAATTTGTGAGGCAATAGGCCACTACATAGAACAGTTCTTTGAACTAAACACAGGCTCTGTAGAGTCCCATATAACTCTATGGAAGGCCGATAAGGCAAAACTAAGGGGCCTTTTGATCAACATCACAGCTAAAAGGAAAAGAGAGAGAGAAGCCAAAATTAAGACACTCCAAACCAAACTACACTCCCTCTTAATATCCCACAAAAATCAACCAGATACACAGGTGTCACAGGCTTTAAAAGACATAAAAATTGAATTGAATATGCTAATGACTTCCAAGGCAGATAACTCATTGAGCTGGTCTAAAAGAAAGTTTTATGAAAAAGCTAACAGGCCGGATACAATGCTGGCGCGGGCGCTGAGGGAGAGACAATCCAAATTTAACATCCAAGCTATATGTTTAAAATCTGGTATACACACGGCCAACCCCAAAAAGATAGTAGAAGAAATTGGTTCATTCTACGGCTCCCTGTATAATGGGAAGAAAGTGGCACATAATAGTAAAATGAGCAGGGCTTTAAGAGATTTCTTATCCAGCTCAAAACTAGAGAGATTGACAGTGAGTGACAGGAATACAGTAGGCTGGGAGCTGACTTCACCTTGGAAGAAATTTTCCAAGCCATCAAAGAACTTAAATCATCCAAGGCACCTGGGCCAGATGGTTTCTCAGGGTTATATTATAAGAAATGTGTTAAAACCCTTGCCCCGAGGCTGCTCCGCATGTTTAACGCGATCTTAGCGGGAGCCCCGATTCCCAGAGACATGTTACGAGCGTCAATATCACTAATACACAAGCCTGTAAAAGTTACAGGCCAATATCCTTAATCAATACAGATATTAAAATCTATGCTAAACTACTGGCCAACAGATTAAGTCTAATCCTACCCAGACTAATACACCCAGATCAAGTCGGCTTTATCAAAGGGAGGCAGGCAGCGGATAATACCCAACGATTTATTGATCTGCTAAAATTGGCGAACAACAACAACAAAAAAAGTATGTTATTAAGTCTGGATTCGGAAAAAGCCTTTGATAGGATAGACTGGCCATATCTCAAAGAGACGCTCGCGGCATTCGGTTTCAGGGAATGGGTGAGTGGGGCGATTATGTCGCTGTACTCATCAGGGCTTTCCCTCACTCCCTTTTCAAATTCAAAGTGGCATTAGACAGGGGTGCCCGCTATCTCCCCTCCTGTTCGCCCTGTGTATCGAACCCCTGGCAGCACACATCCGTGATAACCCGGATATCTCAGTGTTAAACGCTTATTCTCAAACACATAAGATGGCCCTGTATGCAGATGATATCCTCTTAATCATTTCAAAACCCCTTACCTCCCTACCAAACCTATTTGACCTACTAGACAGATTCTCAAAAGTTTCTGGTTTCAAAATAAATCAATCCAAATCTGAAGCTCTGAATATCAATCTACCTAGACATACACAGAAACTATTGAAATTGAATTTTAACTTCAATTGGCAAAAACACTCTATAAGATATATGGGGATTCAAATCACAAAAGATGCAAAAAGCATCTATAATGCAAATTATCCCAACCTAATTCGGACATTAAAAAAAGATCTTTTCAGATGGTCATCCAAGAAGATTTCTTGGATAGGTAGGATACACAGCGTTAAAATGAATCTCCTTCCCCGTATCCTATATCTCTTTCAAACGTTACCAGTGCCACTCAAACTGAAGGATATACTCTCACTTTAGTCTGAAATATCTAACTATCTGGAAAGGGAAAAAACCGAGAGTCAATAAATTGAATATGCAAAGACCTGTTATAGCGGGCGGCCAAGCGGTACCCTGCCTGTTATCATATAACAAAGCGGCCCAATTAGGTCAAATTGTTCAATGGCATTCCGACCCTAAATTGAAAAGATGGGTGGAATTAGAAGGTGCTGCTTGTTCCCCATTAGAACTGAGCAGCTTAATTTGGCTACCTAAAAATGCACGAAAGCATATCGTTCTGCCGTTCACCTCAATGACTAACTCCTTATCAGTCTGGGAAGCTTCGAAATTAAAGCACTCACTCACATCAGGAAGCTCACTGATGTCCCCAATTTGGAACAACCCTAAGTTCGCACCAGGCCTAATTGGTAATATTGGATCAAACTGGAGATCAAACAGATACAATAGTCAAAGATCTGGAGGGCTATAATCTAAAAATCAAAACATTTGATCTTATCAGATCAGAGAAAAATATTCCCCATACAGAATTCTTTAAATACCTCCAGATCAGAGCATTCTACAACAAATTTGCCCCATATCCCCCTATGACGAAATTAAAAAAGCTCTGTCGGACTGATACCGATACAAAGGGACTTATCTCAACGATATATGGAGAGGTAATCGATTCAAAGGCTCTAAATCAACAAACCCCGTCATTTCGGAATCAATGGGAGTTAGACCTTGGGGAATCCCTAGAAGACGAAGATTGGAACATCATATTCCTAGCGGCCGCCAAATGCTCCATTTGCACTACACTAAAGGAGAACGCATATAAAGTTCTTATGAGATGGTACCTTACCCCACTCAAATTATCTAAGTTTGTTCCAGGCTCCTCCCCATTGTGCCCTAAACAATGTGGAGGAACAGCTGACTTACTCCATATGCTGTGGTCATGCCCGCGTATATCCCAAATATGGGAAAGATCAGGAATTGGAATCAGAGGATTTTTGACCTCACTATTCCCCCTGACCCCTGGCTGTTCCTTTTGAACAGACCTCTAAAGGGTCTATCAAAATCACATAATAAATTAATTGCGCATTTTGCATTTGCAACAAGGTGCGAGATCGCAGCACTTTGGAAAAGCCCGACATACCAATTATCCCAAAGATTCGGAATCGAATTTGGTTTATTTGCCAGATGGAAAAATTAACGAGTTTAGTTAACGACACTGGCGACAATTTTCTCAACGTCTGGTTACCTTGGCTGGCACAGACAGATATCCCCGGGGCTGAGAGTAACACAATCTGGCTCTGATAATATGAGATGCGTTCTCCTTTGGGAGAGAGTGCCCACAAATCCTCCCAACAAAACAATCCTATCATTCATAGGTATCAGAATTGATACCAGAAGAGGCCGATACAGCTCCTCCCCTCCCTTTCCTACCTATACCCTATTCCTCCTCCCGCCCTCCCCAAATTCACCCAAATCAACCCATCCCCCCCCCCTTTTTTTTTTGTCGCCCCCCGTGTACCCACACCTTTGTCTTCCCCAAGACACATGACTAAGTAGGGCTCGAAAAGCCATGTGTAGCAAAGATGTACGAACCATGTATTTCTCCTCATGATAGTATTGATTGTAATGAGTATGTATTAATGCACAAAAAAACGGTCACGTAATGTCTTTCCTGTATAACATGCATATTTGATGTCAATAAAACTCAAGTTATAAAAAAAAAAAAAAAAAAATCAAAGACTTCTTAAACTGTGAGTCCAAATACGTGGTATATTTTATCAGGTGCCCCTGTGGACTATATTACGTGGGGAAGACAATTCACATGATGAAAGAACGTATGAGTCTACATCGATCTGCCATCAGGAAGGCGCTTGCTGACACAGAGAATAAGGAAGATTTGACCCAACAACCTGTGGCGAGACACTTTAAAGAGATGAAACACAGCATGGCTACACTTCGGTGTATGCCTATTTCTCAAGTTCCCGCATCCCCAAGGGGTGGTGACCGTAACAGAGCCCTGTTCCAGCTGGAAGCAAAGACCATATATGGGTTGGACACCTTGAGCCCCCGTGGACTCAACGAGGACTTCAAATTGGGTTGTTTCCTCTAACTCTGATGTTCTTGTCAGCCTTTCGGTTTTCATCACAGGCTTCCCCTTCTATCCAGTTGGATTTATACCCTATCTGACATTGATGCACTGAATGAGCTGGACTACTGTGTTACTAGCACCATCTTCTGATAATAGGATCATGGCATCCCTACAGCACGACCCTGGGCGACCACAGGAGTCGAGGTATTCTGTTCCATCATCCTGGCAGTTCATTGCCTAAACCGTCATGGCCTGTTCTGAGATGCTATTTTACCACAGCAGGTTTTTTGTTACCACAACTGGACTTGGACACTTTGCCTTTCCTCTCTGGTCCATTTTGTGAACTTGTGCCACACAATGCCCACTGCTGACAATAGGAAGGCCGTCATTTCCACAGCAGCATGACTTGTCGGAAGGAGGATTCAAGCTGAAACAGTTGAACACACACCGATTCATACCCTATCTGGCATTGATGCACGGAATGAGCTGGACCACCGTGGCACTAGCACCATCTGCTGATAATAGGATTATGGTATCACTACAGCACGACCCTGGGTGACCAGATGGGTTGAGGTACCCTGTTATATCATCCTTACAGTTCCTTGTCTGAACCGTCATGGTTTGTTCTGAGATGCCATTCTACCACAGCAGGTTTTTACCACAACTGGTCGCGGATACTTTGCCTTTCCTCTCTGGTCAATTGCAACTCGTGCCACACAATGCCCACTGCTGACAATAGGAAGGCCGCCATTTCCACAGCAGCAGGACATTTCGGAAGGTTCTGATTTACCTTTGTTTCTATGATACATGTACTGTTAACCATAGGAAGACCGTTATTTCCACAGCAGTTACACCAATGGAATCAGCCACGTTTTGCTGTCCACTACAGGCTGTAGTATCTCTGACCTTTTGCAGTTCCTTTTGGGGTGCAGTGCCCCTTTGAAATTCAGCTTTATTACTGTTATATATGTGAGTTGCATGTACACTTATTAGCCTATCATGTATATCCCAAATATTATTATTGCATTTTGGTTCAATTAGGCACTGTACTAAACGGCCAGTATATCCCCGTACATGAATATGCATACGTATTTTGGCAAAGATCACTTTTATTTTCCGCCACATCATCATTGTACATATTTTTGCTTTATTATTGTGTTGTTTTCTTCACACGGTCCACACGTGGGTGACAGGATTTATGCACATAGTATCACACTCTGTATTGCTCCCCTTTCCTCTCTTCCCTGCCCCCTCACCCCCTCCCCTTTCAACTCCCCCCCACCTCTCCCCATCCCACAGTGACTCCGTTAGGCTACTTTGCCTCTGCTTCTAGCCATAACGTGCGCAGTTGGCTCCGCCCATGCCACCGCATCTCCAGTTGCCTGGTTACGCTCTGGCACTCTCTGCGTGATTCCATGAGTATTGCATAACACACGCGTTTTTGCCCAATCCAATTTTTTGCTATTCCTTTGTTTTTTTGGTCTGGGCTGTAATAGATCACTCCTAACTCTTGAGTCAGCTGCAATAAAAGCTTTGTCTAGCGGCTCCTCACTATAATCCTTTTCTCAAAATCTATCCCGTATAAAATCTGCTTGTAATAAAAATTGATCTCTATCTGTACTATTTCTTTTAAGTCTATTAAATTGCCCAAAGGGCACATTATCCATCCATCTGGGCAAATGGCTGCTTGATCTTAAAATATAATTATTCTTATCAATTTCCTTGAAATTAGTTTTTGTTTTGATTTCATTATTATCTATGTATACTATCAAATCGAGGAAATTGATCTGGTGTTTACTGCTTTGGCTGGTGAATTTTAGGTTGCACGTGTTATCATTGATATAATTAAAAAACGTTATTAAATCTTCTTTCCCTTTCCATATTAAAAACACGTCATCGATGAAACGACACTAGAGGACCAGGTCCGCACTGAGCTCGTCTCCAGGCCAGATGTATTCGCCCTCCCAGACGGCCATAAATAAATTGGCATAGCTCGGTTCGAACCTGGGTCCCCATCGCCGTACAACAATTCTGCAAATAAAATTCTCCACCATACCAAAAATAGTTATGATTTAAAATAAAATTGATGCTCTCAATGATAAACTCTGCCTGAAGTTCGGGCAATTCTTCATCCTGTTGTAATATTTTCCTAATTGCAGAACAACCCTTCTCGTGTTGTATGGATGTATAAAGGGACGTTACGTCACAACTCGCCATAATGTAATGATCTTCCCACTTAATGTCATTCAAAATATTCAATATATTCATAGTGTCTCTTAGATAAGATTTCTGTTTGGTCACGTATTTCTGAAGAAACCCATCTATATACTTAGATAGGTTGCCTGTAAGTGAGTCAATCCCAGAGACAATGGGTCTGCCTGGGGGTTTGACTACACTTTGTGAACCTTTGCGAGGTGATAAAATACTGGCATTTTTGCCTTATCATTATACAAAAAATTGTATTCGTGATCATTCAAAATGCCAGCTTCCCTTCCTTTATCTAAGAGACATTTTAATTTTTCTGCATATTCTTTAATTGGGTTAGACCTCAATTTTGTGTATGTATTAGTATCCTCCAAAAGGCTTAGGGATTCTTTGTCATAAACCCCTCCCCCCTTATCTGCTTGTTTGGTTATCAAATTATCATTGGCCGCTAGTTCTTTTAAGGCCTCTTTTTCTTTTTGAGTTAAATTCTCTTTTTGTTTAGTTTGGTTTTTCATCAGATCATCGAAATCATTTGTAATCATTTGGAAGAGAACCTCCAAATTATTTCCTATTGCAAATTGGGGGTAAAAGGTTGATTTTGGTTTCAGTTCTGTGTGTATAAAATTTCTCTCTTGTTGTACTACTGGAGGAATTATTGTATCAGCCTTTGGTTCTACATTCCTACCCAATAAATATCTCTTAAGGGTTAATTTTCTTAAATATTTATTTGCATCGATGTAGAGATCAAAACCGCTATGTCCCTTCACTGGTGCAAAAAATAGCCATTTTGAGATAACACTTTTCTAGGATTCTGATAAAATAACAGAGCTTAAATTAAAAATATTACTCTCATTTACCTTGTGCTCATTTTGAGTTCTCGTTCTTTTTCTTCTCCCCATCTTTCCTCTGTAGGTCTTCCTCTTTTTGAGGCTTTGGGTCCCTTCTTCACTAGTGGGAGATACCGTTTTTCGTTTCCCACAAGTGGAAGGTCCCTCTGCTCCCAAAAAACCTCCGACCTGTCACTCCCATGATGGTCATCTCTCCTATTTTCTCTTATCTTCCTCTCTTCTATTCTCAGGAGATTGATCTTATATCTATGTCTTTCTTCTTCTCTTTTCTCTCTTTTAGCTTGATTTATTGGTGTATTTATTGGTGTATAATTGGCTCTCTCTCGTTCACTTATCCAATGATCAGACTGATAAGGACTCCAGTTGCAGGCATCCTTAGTATTATCTTCAACACTTATGTAAATGATTTTCATATCTTGTTTATTAATAAATTGTGATTTTATTTTTTCTATGTCTGCATCCCATATGTTGTTTCTTTACATTTGGAGGTCATGAGATTATCGCCCAATGTCAAAATAACAATGTTTAACACGCCACACCATTTCCAAGTTCGCAGAGAGATGATCATCACGCCGGCAGCTACTCGCCATTTTTAAAAATGTTGCTATCACAGGTATTGGGGCTTTCTGTGATAGCAACTCTGTCAAAAAATGGCGATTTAAAAACAATGGCGATTTTTTTTTATCGGCGCTTACTGCATGAGACCCTAAATATTGACCTCATGTTGATAACTTGCTCGTCTTTAAAATCTTGCCCGGTGCTGTGAAGATTAAAACTTGTTCTCACTGTTGAACTTTTATAAAGAGGATAACAAATGATTTAATTTGTAGGAGGAGCAATGAAGGAAACGAAACATGAAAGTGAAACTAATTTTCAGTTTTTTAATCTCAGATTTTTTTTTTTACATTTTACCTTAAAGTAATTTAAAGAATCCCGCGGTTATATTATCAGGGATTGTAAATATCCCATAAAATGAATTTATTCCATGACAACGACATTGTGCAGGTTAAATATTTACCTCATGTTGATAACTTTATCATACAAACGGGTGAATCATCTGATTAACCCTCCAGGCGCTCAGAGTATAGCAAAGTCCTGCTGGTGAAAGATGAAGTAAATCTTCTAGACCCAGGCCAAACACAACCTTAGTGTAGTATGAAGACACATATAATCATTCCCCCCAACCGGCTCACCGCGAGCACTATGAGGTTGGGATATGGGAAACTCACGTGTAAATCCTTGTAGTAGGTTGTAGAGCCTGTGCGGGTCTTCCCAGTATGATGTGTCTGCTTCTCCTGGCTGAAGTCAGGGTGTCTCCGCTTGTGATCTTCGCTCTTCACCGCCAACCCAATACCCGCAGACGCGGACGGCGGTCAACTGACCGGCGGCCCGAACGGTGCTTCCTGATGACGTCACGGCAGACTCGGTGAATGAAACCGCAAGCCAGCAGGAACTCAGCGTGCAGACGCTTGATGCAGCAAAGTAAAGGAACTTCTCAAGGAGAGAAAGATGCGTCGCACAGCACAAAAGTAGATGAAGGCTGATGTGGGATAAAAATCTTCATCTACTTTTGTGCTGTGCGACGCATCTTTCTCCTTTGAGAAGTTCTTCTACATGGTGATAACTTGCTTGTCTTTAAGATGTCGTCTGGGGCTGTGAAGATTAAAACTTGTTCTCACTGTTGAGCTTTTATAAAGAGGATAACAAATGATTTAATTTGTAGGAGGAGCAATGAAGGAAATGAAACTTGAAAGTGAAACTGATAGACAGCTCTGTGAAACATTTTTAGAAACGATAGAATAAGACCCCCGCTACTGCTAGCTAATGGTGTGATGAAATATAGTGAAGTGCAGGTGCTAATGGGGCATGGTTAGCTAATGTACTGAGGAGAAAATAAACCCAAGTGAAGCACTCTTGCACTAGGTTGAGATAATTATTTAGTTAAAAATATAATTTTATTAGAAACATAGTAAAACAATGGGGTATAAAATAGGATTAAACAATTGACAATACGCTGATTTCCCTTGGGGACAGGGTGATCCCTGGGTTGATAGGTATTGTTAGTTTTGCTTGAAAACACAAGCCCCAAGTATCCTTATATCAGGAAGCCTTGGGGAAAGCTTATATGAGGGATTTAATGCAATCCTTATATGTTGTGCCAGGTATACTAGTTGTGCAATTGGTGCATTAGTGTTGAAATGACACTGCATATGGCTAATTGATATAGATAGCTTAGTATTAGCAGTGAATTGTCATATCAATCTTGATACGATAGTATACCTGGCACAACATATAAGGATTGCATTAAATCCCTCATATAAGCTTTCCCCAAGGCTTCCTGATATAAGGATACTTGGGGCTTGTGTTTTCATGCAACACTAACAATACCTACCAACCAAGGGATTACCCTGTACCTCAAGGGAAATCAGCGTATTGTCAATTGTTTAATCCTATTTTATAACCCATTGTTTTACTATGTTTCTAATAAAATCATATTTTTAACTAAATAATCATCTCAACCTAGTGCAAGAGTGCTTCACTTGGGGTTCTTTTCTCCTCAGTACATTAAGCATTTTTAGAACCAGCATCTAGTAGGAAAGGGAAACTTATCAATGTATTCAAACTCCTATGACACCCGAGAAACCCTGAAGCTTATTCTGTCCGTTGTAAATGTAGCCCATGTCCCCCCCCCCCCCCCCGTCGCAGATTGGACCTCTATGGTGTAGTGAGGGCTGGCTACATGTACTATGGTGGTGCATACCTGCTTGGAACAGGAGGGCGTGAGTCTCCCGCGTTGGCTGGCTTATCGTGCGTGCAATGTATTTTCCCCCTGCTATCGCACTTAAAGTTCCCGTACGCTAGCTGATTGAAAAAAAAGCCGCTTGTAACATTTGCATGGAGATTTGCCATCTCCATGCAAGGCTGTTACAGGCGATCGTACAATAAATAAATACATTTTAATTATAGTGTAGATGTGCAGGGGGTCTCCGGAGCTGACCCGCGTTGGTTTCAGGTCCGAGGACCCCCTACTTCAGGAGATACAGGCCCCGTTATGGGGTGCCGGTATCCCCTGCAGAATTTCAATGTCCCGGTCTCGTGACGCGGACGCTTGAAAGTGCAGGGGATACCGGCAACCCATAACGGGGCCTGTATCTGCTGAAGTAGGGGGTCCTCGGACCTGAAACCAATGCTGTTCAGCTCCGGAGACCCCCTGCACATCTACACTATAATTAAAATGTAAGCTCCTCGGGGCAGGGACTCCTCTTCCTTAATGTTATGTTTGTCTAAAGCACTTATTCCCATGATCTGTTATTTATATTATCTGTTATTTATTCGATTACCACATGTATTACTACTGTGAAGCGCTATGTACATTAATGGCGCTATATAAATAAAGACATACAATACAATACAATATTAAAAAAAGAATTATCAAACATCAATACACGACCCCCCTTCCGCCCTCCTCCCTAACACATACAGTACAATAATGTGCAAAATAACTATTATCCAGATATGGATAATAGATTATTTGCCCATTATTAAACACTGCATTAGCATACCTAAATAAAGTCAATAAAAACAGCAGCCAGCTAATCCAATGAATACAAGCAGTAACAACATCAACAATGAATTAATTAAACCATTAACCACTGAAACCAATTCATTCCTAAACCAACTCAAAATGAATAGTAACACTAACCAATCAAACCAATTAAATACTACAACATTAATGAATGTAACATTAAAAAACAAATAAATACATTCAAACAATCTCTGAAAGAACCATAAAACGCATTAGCCAACATCATACAACATTAACTACAAACGAACACCAATCGCAAACATTTTATTACATTAAGCAGGAAAAATACAAACAATTACATCCACATAAGAAATTGACATTAAAAAAACCAACAGCAATACCAAGCCAGAAATGCCCCCCAAATGTTGTAATAACAATGTATTAATCTGTACCCTAAAGTGGTACAGATTAATATATTATCTGTCAATGTGCCTCCCCCAAAAAATCAACAATCACATCCAATGAGCAAACCTGTAAAAAGAGACATTTACAAACATTGAATATATTACTTACCATTAGAAGCGGTGGCCCTCCGACTCCCAGGGTAACAGGAAGCTCACGTACCTTGAAGGCCTCCAACAGCATCCGATGCCATCCGCCATGAAGATCCGGATCATTTACCCAAATCTTCTTTTTTCTTTCTTTAATCACCTTCTTCTATCTTCATCTGTAACCATTTCTTGTTCTTCTTTATGTTCTTTCTTCATCTGTCAATCCAAAACACCCCATGCCGATGCTGTCTCGTCGGCATCTTGGGCTCAAATGAGGCGTCACGGCCTTAAATATGGCTAGTGACGTCACATTTAGTCTCATAATGGTTAACAGCCACCTGATTGGCTGTTCAAACCATGTTCCGACTTTAATTATTTTTTTTTACATGACGTCACTTAAAGGGAATGATGCCAGCCAATCAGAATGGCTGTGCTTCATTTGCCTTTAAGATGACGTCACGAAATCCAAGATGGCCGATGTCACATGGTATTTAAGCCAATCAGAGTGTGGAATTGGTTCCCAAAATCTGATTGGCTGAAATACCATGTGACGCCGGCTCCGTGACGTCATCTTAAAGGCAAATGAAGCACAGCCATTCTGATTGGCTGGCATCATTCCCTTTAAGTGACGTCATGTAAAAAAAAAAATTAAAGTCGGAACATGGTTTGAACAGCCAATCAGGTGGATGTTAACCATGCTGTTATCTCCAGTTCTGAACCCGGCCTGTTTGACTATGAACTGCGCACTCCGGACCAGTCTGCGCGGTATAAGGTTGGTGATTTCATAACCCAGCCTCAGCCCCGCGGTCCGGTCCCGGTTTGTGGCGAGCACAATCGTGACAGGATGTAATTGTTTGCATTATTCCTGCTTAATGTAATAAAATGTTTGCGATTGGTGTTCGTTTGTAGTTAATGTTGTATTATGTTGGCTAATGCGTTTTATGGTTCTTTCAGAGATTGTTTAAATGTATTTATTTGTCTTTTAATGTTACATTCATTAATGTTGTAGTAATTAATTGGTTTGATTGGTTAGTGTTACTATTCATTTTGAATGGGTTTAGGAATTAATTGGTTTCATTGGTTAATGGTTTAATTAAATAATTGTTGATGTTGTTACTGCTTGTATTGATTGGATTAGCTGGCTACTGTTTTTATTGACTTTATTTAGGTATGGTAATGCAGTGTTTAATAATGGGCAAATAATCTATTATCCATATCTGGATAATGGTTATTTTGCACATTATTGTACTGTATGTGTTAGGGGGGTGTATTTAGTTAGAAATAATGTTTAGTATTGTTGTTGGCACAACATTGGTACCGCAGGCCCGCAGGTACCCGGGACGGCCGCGGGGACCCCGGGCCCGCTTCGGGGTCAGCCGGGGACACCCGCACGACTCCCGGCCTCCTCCGGGGACCCCTGCGGGGTCAGCCGGGGACACCCGCCAGCCTGTTGTATTGGTTTTGCGCCTGCATAAAGGTAAACAAAGAATTTTTTCTAAGTCCAGCTTTTTTTATCACCTGCCTTTAGCTGGTGAGCTTTATTCAGCGCAACTTTAACGTACGATCAGTTTGCGTTGCTTAGTGAATCCCGCAGAAGGGCAGGATTCAGCGCAAACAGCTGATCGTACGATCAAAGTTGGACTTAGAAAAAATTTCAAGGAAAAGCCCGTTTTAGAGCGCAAATTGCCTGTTTGCGTGGCTTAGTGCATAGCGCTCGGCGGAACTTCACGTTCTAAAAGCCCTTTGCGCTCTTAAAATGACTTATCACTGCTTAGTGCATAGCCCCCACAGTCTTTATATAAAACAGCAATGTCTTTATTGTCCTTAATATCGCACATAGCAGCAGTTCATTTCACAGCAGCAAGTCATGTACAGCAGAGCTTCCAAACGTAACTGGACTATTTCTCCACTCCTCTCCTCCAGGCTGTACCCTAGCAGGATGGGCTGTTTGGGGCTTCAATACCCCAACCCCCACCTCCAGGATATACTCTCTGGGTGAGGGTAGATCTCCCCCCTCACCCCCTCAGCAGGGTGAGGGGCATTGGTCCACAGCACTACAGTGCTATCACCTCTAATCAGTATGGCTGAGTGTCTTCTCTCCTGTTTCCTTGAACTCCCAGACCATGCTCTCTCTGTTCCAGCACTCTCCACTCTCACAACTCCAACAGACTGACCAGACTTACTCTCACCGACTGAACTCAGACACACACAGGAGCAGCCCACTAAATAGATACAGCCCTGCCCCTTATGATGTCAGCAGGACCTCCCCTCTGTCTCAGGCCTACCACAGAGTCAGGGGCCTACCTCTATCACAGCAAGGCAGGGCTTGGTGGGGGGAAAAACCCATGATTACTACTGGCGCCTGCCCTTACCAGGGCTTACTCCAGTAGGAGAAGGATAGGTAGCCCACTATTTCTTACAGGGGCTACACTAACAAAAGAAGAATTTAAATGTCAGGAGGTCTCAAGTTAACCCCTTGGTCCCTTAATTTAATTAATGAACCACAACCTGTCCAGGATTTAATAGCTATAGTATCATCCCATCCTGTATTGCACCTTTAGTGCCCCAAAAAATGCTAACATGAAGGAAGCCGTAAATAACCCCACCTCAAAACTTGAAAAGCCAGTGATTGCCTCGCATAGCTATTCCAGCAGGACCGGCGATATCGGACGTCTTATTTCCCCAGATGGCATCACCCTTCATCCCAAAAGCATCTGCTTTATTACAAAACGTTTGGTTATATCCCTTGCCTCATGTAATTTGCAGAAAAAAAGGATATCATCCAACTTCCTTTCAATTAAGCTGGGAGGCATACTGCACCTTGCTCCGCTAGCCCCAATAAATATGCCACCATGCCTCCACCATGATCCTCATACACCTCCAGGGCTCCAAAATGTTCCATATGTTTACACCATTCCCTCCAAGACCCCATGAATGATGCCCGAGACTGCCTTATCACATCCATCACTGCTCCAAACCCAGGCTCCACAAGTGATCCAGGCACACTTGCCCTTCTGCATCCACCTCTGGTGTCAGACTTTGGAATAACCCCACTTTGGAATGAGACAATGCATCCTCAATGTTATTCTCCAACCCCGTGACATGCTTAGCCCTACAATAAATGTTCCCTGGAAGACTGGAGCACTAATCTTGTCAGCAGATGCACCACGTGTCAAGGGAGCGGCTATTGCAGAGTAGGATCCCAATGGCCAGAACAGCGGGGCAGATAGTAAAGACATAGTCATGGTAATAAGTGGGGATCAAGGCAGACAGCAAAGGTTCATAAAGTAGTTTGGGTCACAAGCAAAGGTCAAGGCAGGCAGCAAAGTTTAATAGTTAGTCGCAAGCCGAAGTCCAGGACAGGCAGCAAGAGGCATAGTCAGGGTTATGTGCAGATGTCCAAGGACAGGAGCCAAGGACTGAAACCACGACTGGAAATGTATCAGGTATAGGTAACACCAGCATAAACAGGAAGGAAAGGGGAGGTTTATATAGGGCCTGGCTGAGGAAAGGACAGGTGCAGGTGGTCAGGGAAAGCAGACTTCAGACAGTCAATAGGAACTTGCAGATAGGCAGAAGAGCAGTTCCGGTAGCCGAGCAGGGGAACTGCATGCTGGGAGCGAGAACAACCAGACCCTGTCAGGGATGTCCCTGTCCCACCGGGGGGTGCTAGCCTTCAACCCCTTCACAGCCTCTGCCATCTCCATGTTATCTGACCTGTACAGTACCCTTTAATTGCCATCTCCATGTTATCTGACCTGTACAGTACCCTTTAATTGTGCAGAAACCCACTCCATAATTCTACTTGCAAAAATTCCAAAAGGTCAAATTCTTAACCAATCATTCCTATACCCACACAGGAGGCCTGCTTCTCTCCGCCCACCATCTCTGAAGAAAAAGCACGCCAAAACCCCACAATCCTGCCGCAGCCACAAAAAGTTCTAAGGTGCTGTTTGACACTTTGGTCTACAACCATAAAGAAGAGTTGTGTGAAAAAGAAAGTACACCCTCTTTGAATTCTATGGTTTAACATATGAGGACATAATAACAGGACATCTGTTCCTTAGCAGGTCTTAAAATTAGGTAAATACAACCTCAGATGAACAACAACACATGACATATACACCGTGTCATGATTTATTTAACACAAATAAAGCCAAAATGGAGAAGCTATGTGTGAAAAACTAAGTACACCCTTACTGCTTCCATAGGAATTAAGATGCTAAGTAGCAGACAGGTGCTGCTAATCAAATGCCCTTGATTAATTGATCATCGGCAAGTGTGACCACCTCTATAAAAGCAACAAAGATCCCTGCCATACAACCCAAACCCTCTTCCTTCTTCCAAGATGTTACTGAGCCCATCCTCCTGTTCCGCTGCCGAATTCAATTTTTTTGCTCTTACTCAGATTCTGGGAATGGGATCCAGAACCCTTTGATAAAGGCAAGTCTCAATGTCCTTGCTCCTGCAGATGCAGTGGGCGTTATTCGAACATTTCACATGTTGTATACAGTTCCTCGGAATACCCATGTACCCGCACGATTTCTTCCAACCGTACCGCCTTAAGACGCGTGTTGACTCGTGTTTTTTTTCGAGTGCAGAAAATTGCATTTTAGCGTTGTCTGCAATACCATCGAGAAACTCAAGTGTTAACCCTAACCCTACAAATATACGATTTATATTTGAAGCAGAGGTTAACGTTACGAGTTCCTACTGTATAGTCTGAGGCTCCTTAGCCATACACAGATTAAAAATATGAGGACACATACTGTATACAGGATAATAAAGGGAAAAGAAGTAATACAAAAATACGTTGCACCTTCTTTCGAATGTAAAATATTTTCTCCGCTCATGCGTGCACAGTGTCTAATTGGAACCTTGTTGAAATGCATATGCGTCATCACTTTTCTATATGTATTATTTATTAAGCAATACTTTTGCTAGGCTTTCTCTTTTTTTCATACTGTTTTTATTTTATGCGCATGCGTGTATGTCTCATTGGAACCTTGTTGAAACGCATATGCGTGTCATCACATTTAGGTGCATGTGTGTATGTCTCATCCCACCATGGTCAAAGGCGTCCTAGAGTGGCCACAACCTACCACCCTGAAGGCAGTACAATGCTTCCTTGGTTTTTCAAACTATTACCGGAGATTTATCCAAAAAAAATCTTCTCTGTGGTCCCTCTTACGGAATTGACCAAGAAGGGAGTGGACCCTGCTTCTTGGTCTATTGCTGTTCTCCAGTCTTTCGCCCGTCTCAAAAGAGCTTTTGTAACCGCCCCCATTCTCATTCACCCTGATCCCAAGCTTCCTTTTACCCTTGAGGTCGATGCCTCAGATGTGGACATGGCGCCGTTCGGTCCCAAAGGAAGAATTCCCTGTCCAGGTTGCATCCTTGTGCTTGTGTGTTTTTTTTTTTTTTAAATCTCCGGCCCAATGCAACTACGACGTCGGGAACCGGGAACTCCTGGCCTGAACTTGCTTCATATTGAAGGTGCACGCCGCCTGGGAGCCTGTCAAGCCAGATGGTCACTGTTTTTCTCAAGGTTTAATTTCATAATTTCCTACCTTCCCAGATCCAAGAATATTAAAGCTGGTACTCTTTCTCGACAATTCTCCCTGAAAGATAAGTTTGAAGATCAGCAAAAACCCATTTATCGCCCAAATGTATTCTCTCGGCCACTTCATTTGGAGCACTCAAGGACATTGTCTGTCAACAAAGCCACATCCCTCCTGGCATCTCGCCTCCACAGGACCGTCTCTTTACTTCACCACCACACTGTCAGGAGGTTCTGGAATGGAGTCATTCATCCAAATCTGCAGGCCATCCTGGCACCAAGAGAACCTTGGACCTCATCTCTCGCACCTTTTGGTGGCCAGGTATGCAAAAGGACATAAAGAATTTTGTAGCTGCGTGCCCTACGTGTGCCAGGACTAAAACTCCCAGGATACCTCCTGCAGGTCTCCTTCAACCTTTACCTGTTCCGGATCGGCCATGGACACATCTGTCAATGGATTTCATAGTAGACTTGCCTAGTTCCAAGGGTATGTACACTATTCTTGTAGTAGTAGACTGTTTTTCGAAGCAGGCCCACTTCATACCACTCAAGGGTCTGCCCAACTCTCCCAGATTAGCTGACATCTTTATCAGTGAGATCTCCCGGTTACATGGCGTAACCTTGGAGATAGTTTCAGATAGAGGATCCCAGTTCATTTCTCGTTTCTGGCGCTCGTTTTGCCTTCAGCTAGGTATCGCCCTCCATTTCTCGTCGGGATACCACCCACAGACCAATGGTCAAACGGTGAGGACCAACCAGTCCCTGGAACAGTGTCTTCAGTGCTTTGCCACGGATTCCCATGATGACTGGGCAGAACTCTTACCGTGGGCAGAATTCGCCCACAATAAAGCACGTAGCAGCTCTACTCTGGAGTCACCGTTCTTCGTGAACTACGGCTTCAATCCTTCTACTCTTCCTCTTGTTTTACCCTCCTCAGGGTTCTTAGCGGCGGATGACAGAATTAAGGACTTACAGGATCTATGGAGAAAGATTCAGGTCAACATCAGGCAAGCGGCCAATAGGCAAAAGTATCAGCCAGATCGCCATCGCAGACCTGCTCTGGACCTTAAACCTTGCGACAAGGTCTGCTTGTCATCCAGGAACATCAGGCTGAAGGTACCATCGATGAAATTTGCACCTAGAATTCTTGGACCCTTTGCGATTTCCAAAAGGATCAACCCGTTGGCATATCGTCTTGCTCTCCCGCCTTCTATGAAGATCCCTTCTGTTTCTGCTCAAACCGGTGGTCCAGAATGCCTTTTCAGTTCCGGTGGTTCCCACCTCTCCCCTCATTGTTCAAGGACAACCCGAATACGAGATCCAATTTATCCTTCACTCTAAGATCTCCAGAGGTTCACTACACTATCGGGTACATTGAATAGGTTTCGGCCCGGAAGAAAGTCCTGGATTCCGAGCCACCGAGTCCATGAAGTTAAACTTGTCCAAAAATGGTGGTTACTTTGAGCTTTCACTTATTTCATAATGGTTTGCTTTTGGTGTTTTAATTGTGAATTGTGTAATGTATTTTGCATTGAAATAATTGATTTGTTGTTAAATTATTTCTGTTTACTTCTTGATTTGTTTTTATTTTCTTATTGTTTGGGTGGCATTGGATCTTGTTTGTAATTGTTCGTTTTAGCTTGAGCATTGACTGGCATAGTGTTAAATGATGCACAGATTATTTGCATCATGTACACACTGTGCCATTCAATTGTTTGGACCGAAGGCACCAGCAAGGCACTGACTTTTCCCCCACCCTGCCTGCAGAGAGCTCCGCACAAGAGAGTGAGGGGAAAGAAGCGTTGGCACTCCAAATCCCGGGGAATCAGCAAGCTCTCCTCTGGGGACGTTACAGAACACAATACAACGCCATCCACGGTGAAGATCCGGACCAGTCTATTGGTACTTGCTCAACAGAAATGGCCTCCGTGGGGAGGCTCAGCAGCAACTGCCAAGCAGCAGAGGTTTTGCAGACCTCAAACGGACATTTGCCCAGCATTGTTGGATCCATTCAGCAGCCCGGTGGACTCTCTTGGGGAAACTACTGCCCTCATCTGTTCCTGCCACCAGCGGTCACTGAAGGAGAAAGTCTCTTAGACTCTTTGGTCAGGCAATTATACTACCTTTTTATTTACATTTATATAGACACATCTATTTTTTATGTCATTTCAATTTGTCTATTTCTCATCCCACTACTATCACAATCTCATGACCTTGCTGGGAGGTGTGAGCATTTAATGTTTTGTGTTATTTTAATATCCAAAGTGATTTAAAAAGTATTTTTCATTTGATTTTTGCGCCCTTCATTTTTTCTTTTCCATTTCTTTGGAGGTTATCTCTATCCTGGAAGGAGTGGTATCCTTTCTTGTGAGGCAGCATCTTCTATCAAATAAACAGCACAATTATGAAATATTTTCCACATACATGAGGACTTTATTTGGACTGATTAGTGGGGTTGTACTGTATCTGTACCGGGGTCCTATCTTGCTCGTGGGCAGCACAAGCGTCACACTTTATAAAAGTGGCTTCTTTTTGGTAGTTAGATTTTGTCTGATGGTGGTTACTTTGAGCTTTCACTTATTTCATAATGGTTTGCTTTTGGTGTTTTAATTGTGAATTGTGTAATGTATTTTGCATTGAAATAATTGATTTGTTGTTAATTTATTTCTGTTTACTTCTTGTTGTTTGGTGGCATTGGATCTTGTTTTCCATTTCTTTGGAGGTTATCTCTATCCTGGAAGGAATGGTATCCTGTATGTAATATAATACATCATGTTTTTATGGGGCGCACAGGGGGTGGGTGAATTATGTATTAATGTTTATTAAATATTGTAATGTTTATTGTGGGGCGTAGAAGCTGTGTAGTGGGTCTGTTATGTGTATTGTTTTTATTGTGGGTAACGGGTGTGGGGAAGGGGGTATTAGCCCCAAGGGTGGGTGGTTAGGCCTCCTAAATGGGTAGTGGGGGAGGGGTAGTGTGGGAGGGTATGTTAACCCCTTAATTACTCTAGCGGTTACTAACTGCTAAGGTGATTAAGGGGTTAGGGGACATTAGATTGTCGCTTTTTATTCTTCTGTATTGTTTGCAGCACCGTAGGGCAAGGACGGGATGAGGACAGCTTTCATTGTGGTGGCCTGGCAGGGGTGAGTGCAAGATTTATTTACTTTATTTATGCTGATTAATGTATTTTAAATGGGCAAATGCACTATTTTCCATATGTGGATAATAGTAATTTTGCCCATTTTTGTACTCTATGTGTTAGGGAGCAGGTGAGGGGGGTGTATTTATTTTAAAGTATTGTTTATTTTTGGGGGCACACCATTGGAACTGCAGGCCAGTGGGGACCCCCGGACACCCGCTGGGATCACCCAGGGACCCCTGCGGGATCAGCTGGGGACACCCACCGGCCTGTTGTATGGATGGGGTCACATAAACATAGTGACTAGTCGTTCACCTAGTAGTACATGAGGTTAAAAACTTGGTGCACAGGGAGAAATTAGATAGCTAACACTTGAACAGGTAACCACCAGGGGTCACTATAAGCCCTATAAATTGCACTCTAAAGTTGCAGTATCAATATTAGACACTGTTAGATGGACAGTATGTGATTAGTAGGACCAAAAGAAGGGTCCACTGACCCTAAGACAACAGACTCAAAAGCATAATAAAACCAAAAAAATAATACAATTTTAATAAATCTATTTATGACAAAAACAACATATATAGTGAACATATAAACACAGGATATTAAAATCCCCAGTGGGAGAGACGGCTAAATACTGTATAGGGATGAGCTGGTATACATATACCCACTGCTCATATAGGAACTGGTGCCCTGTACGGATATAAGGTATATAGAGTAGAATAACAGTCTATTTATAAAGGAACAAAAACTGTTAATAGGACTTCGCTCTACAGGGTAGTTGCTAATAAAGTCATAATCACTACCCAAAACAGCGCAAAAATAGACACATATAAATATTTCCCCAGTAAATTGGAAAACCAAAACAGAAAAATGTCACACACTCAGTGACTGCGTAGATAATTACCACAGAGGGGATATCTGTATTTAACAATGTAATATAACGGAGGAGATTGTATTCCTCAAAATACAGACATTATATCATAATGGATATATCAGAGGGTCACAGCTGCACAGAATGTTATATACTGCGCCTCAGTCTCTGTAATGGTATAGTCGCGGGGAAAAAATGGATATTTAGCTGTGTCTGTCGGCGTACTACCTTATCTTCATATCCCCATACAATACAGGGCATCAGTTCCTATAGGAGCAGTGGGTATATGTATACCAGCTCATTTAAGTAGAAAATATACACAGTACTTATATGCATCATAAAAATAGAGCAGTATTAATAGCTTATTTTTATATTTCAATCTGCTTTATTAGATATGGTTGAGGCTTCATCAATGATGACACACATTTTTAATTTGTTTGTCTATTATTTTAGTAAATATATATTTTTTAATTTCTCTTGCAATGTGATCAACTATTTTGACAGCAGTTTTCCGAGTATGGCATCCCACTCCCACATCCAAACCATGTTTTACTTGCAGTTCGATCTTCAATGTCAGAAAATGGCCTGTTTCTTTTTGCTAAGCTGTCAACTGTATTGAAGACTTTACATGTAGAGCCGATATATTTTTGGTTAATTTTGTCAATGCATTTGGTAATTACAGCACCAGTACGACATTTCAGTTGTGCCACACATATATCGTGTGCCTGTGATTAAAAGTGTTCATTCATTTTTTTCCAGAGACAAGCTCGCTGGACGACTTTATTTTTTCCTGATGCTCCAATACTGCAGCCTTTCCATTCCTTCGATACATGAATTCCTTTCATGTTTACGGAATCAAATTTGGCGCAGTGATCACAACCCAGTTTCTTGTTGCAAACAGACAAACCATCATATTTTTTCTGGAATTCCTCGACTTGCTTCATATTCCAGCAATCAGGAAGAGTAGCTGCTCGATCTTCATCTCTTGTATTGGAAGCTGATATTTCATCATCTCTTGGTGTTAGATGTTTTCCAGGATCCTCATTCCAGCTGCTGAATCTTCATCTCGGATTTGTGCAGTATTAGAAGTGGACATTCCATCTTCTCTTGGTGTAAGATGTTCCCTGGGATCTTCATTCGAAATTGCAGATCTCGTTTTTTTAATTAAATAATGTAATAAAACCTGTTGTCCCTTCATTTGTCGCTTAATTTTTGTGGCTGAAATATGTAATTGTGTAAACTATTAAACAGGGATGTATGTGTGAAATCAACGGTGAGAATCAGAGAGGTGATAGACTGTAACGAAGTGCTCACCACAAACAAGGCGTGACCGCGGGACTGAGGTGGGCATTGATGTAACACCAACCTCCTGACATGAGGGCGCGTCTGGAGTGTAGATTGGTCGAGGTAGCCGGGTCAGGGTTGGAGAGGTCAAGATAGTCAGAGGTACTTACCGGGGTCTGGATTGGAGAGGTGCGGATCATTGCAAGTACTTTGCCATAGTCAGGGTTGGAGAGGTGCGGATCGTCGAGGTAAGCTGGAGTCAGGAATACAGAAGAGCGGACTCCAGAGGACAGGCAGGGTCAGGCAAGACAAGACAACAAATTGACAAGGTTTCTCTCTGGAGGCATGGAGAGCGATGAACACTGCGCGCATAGGAGTGTTTATGCTCAGCCAATGTGCCAGAGGGCAGGCTGAGCATATATAAGAGTAATAACCAATGAGGGACAGGCTGATGGGACCTGTCAGTAAACCAGGCTGTGGTTGGCTGTAGGAATGAAAGCTTTAGGTGTGGGCAGTAGCCCTGATGAGCAGAGGAGGTGCGGCATGTACACGCGCTGACCGCGCACTGCGTGTGTGTGTGTTGCGTGCCGGTGACATCATCGCGTGGGGGCAATCTGGAGGCAGGCCCAGAAGGAGCTGTATTACTAACAGCGCATGATGCATGTGCGCCCCTAATATGGGGCTGGTACCGGCAGGGGTGAGAAGAGCGTCACCAGCGGCAGGAGTAGCAGAATACCCGATCGTGGTTTGAGGTATGTGGCAGACGCGCTGAGTACGCCATGGATCATGGATCCTGACAATACCACCCCCTTTGGAGTGAACATCGGGCGATTCAAGGAAGGCTTGTTCGAGTATTTAGTATGGAAGAGCCGGACGAGCCTGCAGGCGTGTAGACAGTGCTGAGGGATCCAGGAACATTCCTCGGGTCCAAATCCCCTCCAATGTACCAGATACTGGAGAGCTCCCCTAGAGATCCTGGAGTCAAAGATGATTGTACCTCGAACTCCTGTTGGCCCTGTACGAGGAGAGGAGTCAGAGACAAGGACGAGTCAGGGAAACGAGGATCCTGGATAGCCGGCTTCAGCAGAGAGACATGGAACACCGGCGGAATCTTCATAGAGGAAGGAAGGCGCAGGCGGTATGCCACCTGATTGATCTTCTGATCTTGATCTTGAACCTCGGTGCCAATTTGAGAGTAGGAACCTTGAGTCGAATACTTTTGGATGACAACCACACCTTGTCTCCCGGACTGTATTCTTGAATCCTCTGTGGATGACGGTCTGCTTGTGTTTTCTGTCTGGACGTTGCCCTCCTAAGATTCTCTCGTATTCTCTTCCAAGAAGTTTGTAACCAAAGAATTCTATCGTCTGCTGCCGCACCCCAGATATGGGTGTGGCGATGGGTAGTGAAGATGGGTGAAACCCATAATTGACGAAAAAGAGCGACTCCATGGTGGATTCACTACGTGGATCCCTCCACTGTAACTATGCATAAAATGTACCTACAGTATATGAAGGTCTAAATGGATATACGGGACCGTGAGAGAGAGCCGTCTGGGCTGTGTGGCCACGATAGGCCTCGGATATAGTGGGTGCACGCGATGGAGCACATTGTGTCACGTGTGCCAGAAGGGGGGCGCAGGATTGCACTCCCCTGCTGTATGGTACATCATGGCTTCAAACGCGCCCGGGACGAGCAGTGTATGGCCAAAGTGACCCGCACCAGTTGAATCAGGTGTCAAAATTACATGCAGAGATTCTGCATTCATTACTGTATTATAAATCTTTAGAATAAGATTTATTTTTACGTATTTATTCATTTAATTTATTCTTTTTTTTGCATTCAATAATACTGACTATATAACAGTCACTTACAAGGGCCTCCTAACCTCAGTTATTTATTATTTTTTCTTTAATAAAACTGACTATATATATGAGTCACCTAAGGGATGGGGGGCTCCTAACCTTGGGGGCCTCTATGTCTATTAGGTAATCCGGCACTGATTGTAAATGTGAGTATTTTTTTCTCATTAAAAAGACCTGTACATGCTTACAACAATTTATGCTGTCATACAGTATTTGGTGTTTTTTTATACTGTACTTGAGATGGGGATTTTTTCTAATTAAAACAAGTAGCTCTGAATCATCTACTGAGAACTCGACTCATAACAGGAAAACTAAAATAATATGAATTATTCCACTGGGTGGCGCTATTTTCATTTTTCTGTTAAACTTTGCTTAAAATAAGAAAGCTATCTTCAAGTAACTACAGGCAGTCCTCGTTTTACAATGCTTCGCTTTACAACGAATGGCTTATCCAATGCTATGCAATGCATACCTACAGTATGTTCATTTTTACAACGCCAAAACGGCTTATCCAACGCTCTTAAGGCGCTTTGCAACGTTGTTTATGTGTATGTGTGTATTTATATACACACATACACATAAACAACGTTGCAAAGCGTCGTAAGAGCATATATATAATATTATATTATACTATATAATATATTATACTATATAATATTATACTATATAATGTTATATTATATATATAATACAGTATATACTATATAATTTATGTGTGCTGCATATCTTATTGCCTGCGTAAAATATTTGGTGTACTTTAGTGTTAAAAATGCCTTCAGGAACGGAACCTTCCATTTAAACAGTGTTCCTATGGGAAAACGTGTTTCGCTTTACAACGTTTCGCTATCCAACGTCATTTTGAGTAACGCATTGTGTCGGATAACCGAGGACTGCCTGTACTTTAATACGACGAGATGTTACATTTTACCAATATTAGCTTTCAGTAACTCATTTTATGATGGTCGGGACTACAGTAATAAAGTGCACTTTACTTTCTTAAGATACAAAGAACATTTGGTTATTTTGTCACAAAAACAAATCATTTAAAGATAGCTATGTAAAAGGCATGAAGTAGAGGCAAAAACTGAGACTATCATCACGTTACACTCTGTCACATCGGTATAAAATCCTAACACCTAATAGGATATCACTGTGACTCATAATTGAGTTTAGTACATTCAGATTTTAAAATACAGCAATCCCATATAGCACTAGCAGAGAAGTTCATCAATATTAAGCAACACTTTAGATTATAGGTTTATATAAAATGTAAAGGCTGTAAGACCGGATTCACTTTTCTTTCATCACTTGCGTATTGAAATGGAGTGGGAAATTCCGGGGCTTGGAAGGTGTGGGAGAGAGAGGGGGAGGAGGGCGTGGCGAGGAACTGGCCAGCAAATAAATGTCAGGCTGCAATCGGATGCTGCATTCCAGTCATTAATCACCATGAACAGCAGCGAGCACATGTCTGTGTTCCTCAGCTTCAGCAGCGGAGGAGGAGAGCTGGACTCTCCCATTCTGCAGCCCATCTGGGACTATGTCCGATCACAGGAACAATGGATCAAGTCCCCTTTCTATCCAGTGATTTTCTCGTTCACTGTCTATGTGGCTTTCTGCCTTCCTTTTCTGATACTGGACTTTTTAACGCCACACATACCAGCTTTAAAGAAATACCAGGTCCAGCCACAGACAGATCCCACTATGCAGATGGTGATGACCTGCTTGGCTCACACTGTGTACAGTCACCTGGTGTTTGTATTCCCAATGTCTGTTGCCTACTGGTATTGGAGGCCGGTGCATTTACCACTTGTGGCACCACAGCTGCATCGCCTGCTCCTGGATGTCATCGCTTGTCTGCTTCTCTTTGATTTCGAGTATTACATCTGGCATGTGCTGCATCACAAGGTCCCATGGCTGTACAAGACATTTCACAAGTTCCATCACCAGTATACCTCGACCTTCGCTCTGGCCACTCAGTATTCCAGCGCGTGGGAGATGCTGTGCCTGGGATTCTTTGCTGCTGTTAGCCCCATGATTTTGGGGTCCCATCCAATGACAGAGATGGCTTTCTTCATCTTCAATATCTACCTATCTGTGGAAGATCACTCTGGCTATGATTTTCCTTGGTCTACTCACAGACTGATTCCATTTGGATTATGTGGGGGTCCAGGACACCATGATCTGCATCACCAGAAGTTCATTTCCAACTATGCACCTTATTTTACCCATTGGGATAAACTGTTCAGGACACATGCTCATCAACGGACTAAGAAATAATATGTTTGCTATTTATGCCAAGATGTTGTCTTCCACGCTGAAAGGTCTATTTTGCACTGCCAAGGAAGTGAAGAAGAGCATCATATTGGAATGGAAGGCAGGAACCTTGTAGCACTGTACATTGCTTCATTGCACCTTAAAATGTTCTGTTTTTCAAGCCTTTCATGTGCTTTTGTGAAGCACATATCGTGTGTTATTTATTGTAACAAACAGCACGGAATATAGTGATTATAAGGGAACAAATTTACCTTACCGCAACAAAATTATATATTTGATTGTATGAAAAAACGAAGTTATAAAAAAAAATGGACAGATCAAAATATTTTGTACAAAAATAGATGAATATATTCCTACTTCTGCACTGTGTGTAGTTTTAATCACAGCTACTTCAATTATTTGTTGTGTATTTGTTAAATGTGCTACATGAAAGGTACAAGCGTCAACATATTTTAACACAACTACTGAACATGTTTACATATACAGTACGTTTCAAATTGATAACGTCTAAATGTATCATTTCTACCCAACAGGTAGATATTTTTTTACAGTGTTTTGCTATGTAAAATGATACTTTATTTACTTTTTAAATCACTGTTGCTAGTACCCAAATTGTCACATATTGAAGCACTAATCAGCCAAATTCTGAGGCAATTCGGTTCTTGCAACTATGGTTTTTTGTAGACATTCCACTGGGGAACACAACATTGTGAACTATGTTCTGGGTATTACCTACTTACAGTATAGTATGTGTTACCTGTTACCATAGAGGTCTAATCTTATTTAGATATTTATATTTTGTACTTTCTTGCATCCATTGCATTTATTTTTAAAATATATATTTTTCTACAAACGAGATGGTATGATTCATAATTTATTTTGAAAACTTGTGGGCTTCTACTTTATAGATGTACACGGAAAATTGTGAAATTAAAGATAATGTGTGGAGTAGATGTAATAAAACAGTCACGATGGAAGATATAAATATACTGTATCAATGGGTTTCAAGTATGTGAATAAATGTATTTATTGCAGCAACCTATTATAAGCCTACATGTTGACACCAGGGTTCAGGAGTCAAATTATAAGCATTTCAAATCATTACTGTAGATACATTTGTACCAGAAGCCTGAGCCATCCAATTGCAGAATGAAAAGTGTACTGTGTACCAAGCTATCTGTCTCCCTGGATGGAGATGGGTCATACGTTTATTATGCAGAATGTAGAATTATAATTATATTTGTATCTTAGCATATTTTTTTATTGTGACTAACAGAAAAAGCCATGGCTATGTCAATGAATGTGCAGTATATTTTAATATTTAAGTGATACAATAAAATATTTTTTTTTTAACTGATGTTTAATATCTTGTGTATTTGTGGAGTGTTTGCTCTGTGTGGGGTGTTTGATGTAGGTGTATCGGGTGTTTGGAGAGTGTGTTATTTGGTGTGTGGTGTTTGGTGTGTGTGTGATGTCTATTGGGTTTACAGTACCTACCAAACTCTTCCACCTACAAAACAAGCACAGTGCAAACAACAATGCATCCCATGTATCAAGAGGGGAGTGGGAGTCTACTTCTTAGGTTAATCAGTTGTTGTTTTAACAACTGTATTACTTTGGTTTTGCAGCCTGGACTAAACAACTGGGACAAAAACGTGGACAAAACAATGGACAAGCCGGGAGAGAATAGGAAGAGGAAAATTTATTTATTGTTAGGTGCTACTGGTTAGTAGCAAACCCTGACTAAAAGAGACCATAGAGGCTTGAGGAGCAAGAATACAACCTTGTTTTAATTCCGTGCATTATATCCCTATCTACAGGTGAAACTGCCTGTTGTCGACCGCATCACGGGACAAAAAAGTGTGTCCATCTTATTGACACAATGCTAGATAGTCCATAGCAGGCTGTAATGGACCTTCGGATTAACACAGCGGGAGTCCCTGCATTTTACTGAAACTTGCGCTGTGTGAATCCTACCGATGTCCACCTGCCTTTAAGAGACGTGCAGGACGAGAGTCACTCTCCATGCGCGCCTCTGTCAGGCAATCCCGGGGCTTTTATTTTAATAACATTATTGTAGCAGGGGGTCTCCGGGGCTGAACCGCATTGATTTCAGGTCTTGCTTCCTGAGTTACAGGCCCCGTTATGGGGTGCCAGTATCATAGCGGCCATGTTTAAATTCTCCGCATCACTGCCCACGTGAACGGAAATTTAACCAAAGCAGAGGGATACCGGCACCCCATAACAGGGCCTGTAACTTGGAAAGCAGGGGGTCCCCGGACCTGAAATCAATACGTTTCAGCTCCAGAGACCCCCTGCTAAAATACCAGGTTATCAAAATAGGCTAAAAGCAGCTTCATTATCTTAGTGGCTAACCACTAAGGCAATTAAGGGGTTTAGCCATACTACTTGGCTTATTGGAGGTAGAGGGGGTGTGAATGAGGTAGTTGACACCGGGGTGGGTGGTTAGGCATACCTGGAAGGTTGTGGGAGTGGTTAACCCCTTAATTACCTCAGCTGTAGTAGCCACTATTACAATGAAAGCATTAACCTCTCCCACCCAAGAGACCTAACCACAAATCCTGGGGCAACTACCCCCTTAACCCACCTCCTCTGCCCCCAATAAACATTATAATCATCAATACAATACATTGAACAACCGCCCCCCCCCCCCCCACCACCACCACATACAATACAGTAATGGACAAAATCTCTATTATCCATTTCTGGATAATAGCTCATTTGTCCATTAAAAATAAAATAGCCAGAACATTACCCAGCCATCATATAGTAAATTAAAGTTCTACTTACCCCTGCCAGGATGAAGGCCGACTTCATCTTTCTCATCTTCCTTTTCTTCAGTGGGCACCAACAGTAAAATAAAAAAAACTAACTACTGGCCACAAAACCCTTAATCACCTTAGTGGTTATTAACCACTATGGTAATTAAGGGGTAAACTACCCTCCCACTACCTACCTGGGAGGGCTAACCACCCTCCCTGGGGAGACTACCCCTACCTCCTCTACCTATTGATTTGCACAGTGGCACAAATCAAAAAGACATTAAATTTCAATAAAATAAGAAAATGCCAATAAACCAATTGATTGGCATAGTGGCGCACCAAACCCAATCCATATTAAAAAAAAAAAAACAATCCATATAACCCCCCCCCATACATATATAAAAAAAACTATATATATATATATATATATATACACACACATATACATATATATAAAAAACAATACATATAACCCCCCCCCATACATATATAAAAAAAACTATATATATATAGCCGGCCAGAAGCCTGACATCTGAGACCAGCCCCAAGGTAAGGGTTTATATGTATTGTTTTTTTTATGTATTGTTTTTTATATATATGTATATGTGTGTGTGTATATATATATATATATATATATATATATATATATATATATATATATATATATATATATATATATATATATATATATATATATATATATATACACACACACATATACATATATATATATATAAAAAACAATACATAAAAAAACAATACATATAAACCCTTACCTTGGGGCTGGTCTCAGATGTCAGGCTTCTGGCCGGATCCGGTGGCTACGGAGGTCCCCGGAGGCCGAACAAAGCAGTTGAGCCCAACCTCACGTGGCTGCCGGGCCCTGGCTCTCCCCAGCTGTGTGCCTCCCAACTCACTAACTGTCCCACGCCAAGCGTCTGACGTCTGCGCATGTTGGCATGCGACGGAAGCCGAGCCAAGCTTACTTCTGGTGCGCCGATTTCAGAGGGCCTGCCATGGGACAGTTAGTGAGTCGGGAGGCCCACAGGTGGGGAGAGTCGGGCCTTGGTGCCAAGAGATGTCGGGACCAACTGCCTTGTCTGGCCTCCGGGTCCCCCACAGCCACCGTGCCCAGGACACTTGTCACGGCTCTTCCCCCCTGTTGATGGCCCTGTGTGAAGGCACCCTAATATAAGCACTCTCCCGACTAATCAGAAGCAAACTTTTACATCTACATTACTAAGACAATATGGACCATATTTACCAAGTAGTGTTCTGCAATAATACAAATTTCAGCACTGGAAGTTACCTTTCTAGTCACTGGGAAGGCTGCTTATTAAATATAGGCCTATGGATGAAGTGCCATCATTTTATATGGGGCATTACCTCTAAGACAATATAATGCCCTTATTTATTCCCACATCTCATATGTTATTTTCAACTTAAACAAATAGCATAAATTACCAAGCGATATTTCCCCAGATATGCAACAAATATCAGTTTATATTTACGCGGAATAGAGGGACTCGGTGATTATGATAGAAAAGTAGATTATAAAGACACAATCCTACAGAAGGCCTGCAGGAGGAGAAGACATGGAGGGGGGGGGGGGGGTACGACAGACAGAGACCATAGGAATCAGCTAGCATAATTCTGTACTTCTGTATGTAAATGCAGCACTTGGGGGGGGGTTGGGGACCTTTTCCCCAAATCCACCGTTACGCTCAAGGGAAAGTACAACTAAATATACTTAGCACAGTTGTGAAATGCTTCTGTACCAGTCATCTATTGAGAGGATACGATAGCCTGGAATACAGTTACTAAGTGTATTCCAGCACACAAAATGAAGCTACAGTAGATAATAATAATAAATAATAATAATAGCATGTTCTTGTATAGCGCTGCTAGTTATACATAGCGCTTTACAGAGACATTATTGCAGGCACAGGTCCCTGCCCCGTGGAGCTTACAATCTATGTTTTTGGTGCCTGAGGCACAGGGAGATAAAGTGACTTGCCCAAGATCACAAGGAGCCGACAACGGGAATTGAACCAGGTTCCCCTGCTTCAAACTCAGTGCCAGTCAGCGTCTTTACTCACTAAAATATATATATATATACTAGCTGAGAGCCCCGGCGTTGCCCGGGATGTTTGTGGTGTGGGTGTGGCATTTGGGTGAGGAGTGGTCAACGCGGCCCATGTGCGGTGGTAGTGCTGCTGTGGCTGTACTGATGGTGATTGTATCGGTGTGCTGATTTTGGAGGGTTTGGTGCTGATGTGGGGGTGCGGATGTGGGGGTGCGGATGTGGGTGTGCCGATGGGGGAGGTGCAAAGGTGCCGATGTGTGGGTGCTGATGGTGTTGATGGGGGCTGGGAATGGCGGGGAGCCGAGAATGCCAGTGTGCTGTGTATACATGTTTGTGTGTGTATACACGTGTGTGTGTGTGTGTGTATACATGTGTGTGTGTATACATGTGTGTGTGTATACATTATGTGTATGTATACATGTGTGTGTGTGTATACGTGTGTGTATGTGTACATGTGCGTGTGTGTATGTCTCCATGTGTGTGTGTATGTCTCCATGTGTGTGTGTACGTGTACATGTGTGTGAGTATACGTGTACATGTGTGTGTGTGTACGTGTCTACGTGTACATGTGTGTGTGTGTCTACGTGTGTGTGTGTATACGTGTGTGTGCGTATACGTGTGTGTGTCTACGTGTGTGTGTGTGTCTACGTGTGTGTGCGTATACGTGTGTGTGTGTCTACGTCTGTGTGTGTGTGTCTACGTGTGTGTGTGTACACGTGTGTCTACGTGTGTGTTTGTACGTGTGTGTGTGTCTACGTGTGTGTGTGTATACGTGTGTGTACGTGTGTGTGTGTACGTGTGTGTGTGTGTAAACGTGTGTCTGTGTATATACGTGTGTGTCTGTGTGTATACGTGTGTGTCTGTGTGTATAGGTGTGTGTCTGTGTGTATAGGTGTGTGTCTGTGTGTATAGGTGTGTGTGTGTGTATAGGTGTGTGTCTGTGTGTATAGGTGTGTCTGTGTGTCTACGTGTGTCTGTGTGTCTACGTGTTTCTTTGTGTCTACGTGTGTCTACGTGTGTCTGTGTGTCTACGTGTGCCTGTGTGTATACGTGTGTGTGTGTATACGTGTGTCTGTATAGGTGTGTGTGTGTGTCTGTCTACGTGTGTGTGTGTCTGTCTATATGTGTGTGTGTGTCTACATGTGTGTGTCTGTGGACGTGTGTGTGTGCCTACATGTGTGTGTGCGTGTGCCTACATGTGTGTGTGTGTGTGTGTGTGTGCCTACATGTGTGTGTGTGTGTGCCTACATGTGTGTGTGTGTGTGGTCTCTGTGTGTGTGTGTGTGTCTCTGTGTATGTGTATGTGTATATATATATATATATATATATATATATATATATATATATATAGTGTGTGTGTGTGTATGGAGGGTTGAGGCTGGCAATGAAGGAATGGGGGGGTGTGGGGGGAGAGCTGCTTACCTTGCAGTCGGCAGCATGTTCCTCGAGGTGAGGCCTCCTGCAGGGCGGGAGCCCCCCCGGCAGGGCGGGAGCCCCCCCACTGCCCTCCGGCTCGAGGTGAGGCCTCCTGCAGGGCGGGAGCCCCCCCGCTGCCTCCGGCTCGAGGTGAGGCCTCCTGCAGGGCGGGAGCCCCCCCGCTGCCCACCGGCTCGAGGTGAAGCCTCCTGCAGGGCGGGAGCCCCCCCGCGGCCTGTCACGCGGTGACAGGGGGGAGCCGGGACCGGAGGGGCATCCCCCCTCCCATCTCCTGTCGCGCGGCCTGTCACGCGGTGACAGGGGGGAGCCGGGACCGGAGGGGCATCCCCCCTCCCATCTCCTGTCGCGCGGCCTGTCACGCGGTGACAGGGGGGAGCCGGGACCGGAGGGGCATCCCCCCTCCCATCTCCTGTCGCGCGGCCTGTCACGCGGTGACAGGGGGGAGCCGGGACCGGAGGGGCATCCCCCCTCCCGCGCGGCCTGTCACGCGGTGACAGGGGGGAGCCAGGACCGGAGGGGCATCCCCTCTCCCATCTCCTGTCCCGCGCGGCGCCGGGGTGTGAGCTTGGGGGAGGGAATGAGCGGATGAGCTTGGGGGGGGGGGGGGGTGAGGTGTGTGTGTGTGTGTGTGTGTGTGTGTGTGTGTGTGTGTGTGTGTGTGTGTGTGTGTGTGTGTGTGTGTGTGTGTGTGTGTGTGTGTGTGTGTGTGTGTGTGTGTGTGTGTGTGTGTGTGTGTGACACTGTGTGTGTGTGTGTGTGTGTGTCACTGTGTGTGTGTGTGTGTGAGACACTGTGTGTCCTTTGGGCCGTCACTCCGCCTCTGGCCAATGAGAGGTGTGCGGGGGCGGCCCAAGGGACCAATGAGATTTCCCCTAGGGACACTGAACATCCAAGCAGCATGCAGGCATACAGTGCTTTCAATTATATAGTATAAGATATATATATATATATATATATAACTTATTAAGTAGGAATGCAAAGGAATAATTAATTAAATAATGCACATTGTAAATGACATACATAGATTATAAATAGTGTGTATAATATTTAAAACTTGGTAACTTGTTAGTTTAACTTTACAGTGACTGCCATTGCCACAGTGAATGTGTGAACCCTATTGTGGACAACTAGGCTGTTTATTGAAAATAAAACACATTGATAAATAAATCTTCCCTCCAGTCAGGGAGAAATCCTGTTCAGCTCCTTTGTCTTCCTTTTGGTCTCAGAGACTGGTAATTTTTTTTCTTCTCCTGCAAGGACAATACTTTGGGGATCTTGAGCAAAGCCTCGCCCTACAAGATCAACAACTGGCACAGATGTATGAAGCGGTGCCGGACTTATTTATCCCCTTTGGCACCCATCAGCCGGACTTGAAGGCTGCAAATGTGGTTCCAATACCTCTTCTGTTATCTCCTGCGATCAGAGAACCTCAGATCTCGATTCCTCTATGTATGGGGGGACTCTATGGCATGTAGGGGATTCCTTAATCAATACTCTAGCCAATTTGAATTACAACCGTCCATGTTCACCACGCACCGAGCCCGGGTGGCCTATATCATTTCTCTTCTCACTGACGAGGCACTGGCTTGGGCCTCCCCACTCTGGGAGGGGGAATCGCTCCTGATTAGCGACTCCCCTCATTCATCCATACATTCAAATTGGTGTTTGACGCTCCTGGACGTGTATCTTCTGGAGACCGGCTGGAATAATGAAGCTCAAGTAGCGGTTTTTGGCAGGGACTCTCGGAGCACTTCAAAGATGAGCTAGCTGGTTGGGATCTTCCTAAGGACCTTGAGGAGTTAATTTCTCTTGGCATACAGATCGATCTCAGAATGCAGGAACGCCTGTCTGAGAAGTGCCGTTCTGTTACAGCCCGACGACTCGATTCGTCCCAAATTTCGTTTCTCCATCTCCTCCAGATGACGAGCCTATGCAGCTGGGCACTACCAGACTGTCAGAACAGGAGAGAAGCAGGAGGCATACCTTGGCATTGATTACAATGGAAAAAGATATACACTAAGGTGCATGAATATATTACTGATGAGATTGTATCGCTAATGGTGGCCAAGTTTCCCACAGACACAACAATAATACATTTAAAAAAAATTGAATTTATTTAAAACACAAAATCACAAAATATTAAAATATGTAACCAAAAAACAAACAAAAGATCCTATTTACAGGATCTATCTAAGCATAAAGACCCCTAGATATGATTAAGCTTAATCAACCCTTATAGGGGCTTATACAGAGAGGATAGAGAAGGGAAATAGCGCCATCTTTTGGCGAAAATACGCACCAGATAAGCTTGTCCTGCAGAGAACATGGCGAGATTCACAAAATCCGCTACAGCAGGTTTGTTTACTTTAAATTAGCCAAACACGTGGCGAGAACGGTAAATTCGCCGTGTTCAGATAGGGTGGTATGCCAGTAGCATCGAAGCGCTGGAACGCGCCATTCTGCCCTATAATATAGCGAGTTCCAGGTCGCCAGAAATACTTGGCAATTTTGCTACCATCTGCAAAAACAAGGTAAAGCCGTTTTCTGCATACGCCCATAAGTAACGCCAATTCTGTGGCTATTTTCCTGCCATTTTCACATTAAATAACGTTCCTCTCTGCATAAGCCTCATAGTGTGTACACACTCTGCAAGTAGCATATATCAGTATATCCAAAAAAATAAATTTGGGTCAAATACAACACTATAACGCAAGGAGGATAATAGATTGAATGTTCAAAGTTCCTTGATCTGGAGACAATGTATCACCGTCAGAAAGTTTGAATAATATTTCCCCTCGATGGTATGGTTGAATTGTATAGCTGATACAGTCTGTTTTTTCTAGATAGTATACAGTACGCAGTAGTTATAGTTTTAAAAGGACTTAATCTATTCCTTTTTTCCAAAGGCTTGAATGTGCTGCCTGTTTGTAAACCCGAGTTCCTCTGCGTCTGTGTGTGTGGGCAGTTTATTTCTACTGGGCTGTTTGTGATTTCTCGCAGATAGTTTTTCTCGTGTGTGGTGTTTGTTTTACAATAAACATATGCTGACTTAGGCTAAGGCCCCGGTATCTCCGCTGCAACGCGCGCCCGCGAGATTGGCGGCGCGTGCAGCCGCTTACCTGGTCTGCAGCTCACTGCAGGAAGAGAGACCGGGGGGGGGCGTGGCGGGGGAGTGACGGGGCGCGGCCATGACGTCACCCGGCAGGTTCGCTCTCAATGGCTGAACCGCCGGGGGGCGTGCCGTATCGCTCGTCGCGAGTCCTGCTCTCAATTCTATTGAGAGCAGGAGCAACTCTCGCCCCAGCGCTGCGGCCCCCCATCGCAGCGGGCACGGCGCCATTGAGGGGAGGGCTCTCGTCCGTGCAGCGGACGCTGTAGTAGGCAGCGGGGTCAAGGCCTTAAAAGTGTTGGTAAAACTTCTTTTTTGGGGTAGTGAGAGTCCCCATTTTTCACTTGGGCAGCAGCATATACACTAATAATATAGTATTATATTTAGGGATAACACATAAGCGCTTTGATTTTTTTCTTTTCACATACCTTGGGATTGTGCCTGTATGGTGGGTCCCAGGACCACCAGATCCGTGACTGCCCGATCGTCAAAGGGACGGGAAAAAGCCTGGGTCCAGTGAAATTGGAAGAACATTCGCTGGACATCGCTACCATCCCTCCTCCCTTTGAGCCTTCCCGGTTTCTTCTACCGATTTCCCTGGGGTTTGACCTCAGTCTCTACTCAGGCCTTCGTGGATTCCGGAGCAGCCGGTAACTTCCCCGATCTTTCGTTCGCAAAACAGCAAACAATTCCCCTTCGCTCTTATGCTAAAATAGCGATTTGCGGACAGTAAAGTCAATTTTTTTTTTTAAATTGGCAGATCATGCTGCTGTCGGCAAGAGGACAGGAGGAGGCCCATCTGACCCCCTGCACCTCATCTTAATGGAAGAGCGACTCAACTCCATTATTGCTCACTCCCAGATCGTGCAACTACCTGGCATGGTGGACCACTTGATCACGAGAGACCTGGTAAGTGACAACACTGTAGAATTATATTACACTAGATATCAATCTCATGTATACCTGGCACTTTAGACACAACCTAGAATATTAATGTCACAGGAGACCAGGACAATTCACCAGGATCAAGTCACCAGACTGGACAAAATAGTAAAATTAAGGATATTTATTCCGGCCGGAGCTAGCAGACACAGCACAATACACAAAAAGAGCTTATATTCACCAAAATAGGGGCAACGGGGGAAATACTGGCTAACTAGGTGCCACTTTGGAAGGCTTACCCAGGAGTACTTCCACGTCCACAGGGGTTTCAGGTCTTCTAGACCTCGGGTATGCTATTTGCAGAATAGCAGTTTCTAATATTCCTCTTGCAAGCCTCGTCTTCGGTATCTCTCACAAAGCATCTCGGAGCTACTCCAGCAGTCCCAGGGTACAGAGAAAGTTTGAATCTCCTGCTCAGATCGGTCCCAGAGCCTCATTCTGGGGTGTCTCCCGCAAAACCTCGGAGCACACCACTTAGGCAGCTTACACACTAAATCCAGTACAGTCTGTGGAGCTCAGATCGGCTCTGGTTTTCACAGTTTTGCAATCTCCACAGGAAAGCATGGAAGATGGGCTCGTGACCAATCACAGAGCAGATGCTGCGTGTGGAATAATCACAACATGAGGGCTCACTTGTGTTGACCAATCCGGGCTGGGGGCGTGACTGTGGTTCCAGAACAGCCCCCAGAGGCAGGTTTACAGGAGAGTGGGAATTTCAAACCGGCCAATCAGAACAGCTCCTACGTGTCTCATACCCAGCAATGGTTCCCCTGGCATGCTCATATGTCTCGCAGATATAGCACCTCAGTGTCTGAGGCTCCGTTATTCAGACCAACATCTCCCAGACATAAGGACCGCCTATCCCAAGTCTCCTTTTGTCCCCTACACTGCACTTCCCCCTTCTCAAATAGCGAGAGCCCGGTTCCCTTGGAGGGCACGCTGGGTAAGTATATTACTAACCTAGCGCAACAAGAGAACAACCATATACATTTTCACAGTTACAGTACACATAATAACACTTTTCACATACAGTAAAACATTGTAACACACAGGGTTTAGGGACAGGTGAGCCTCATAATATGGATCTGCAAGGGTAATCCTGCAGATCCATCCAGATGAATAAAAGCAATTGCTGGGTTTAACCTTTAATATGCTAGCAATTTTGCTCCTACCGCCACAAACAAAGTAAAGATTATTTTCTTATTTGCAGTGCACTCACACATACAGGTTTGGAGTACTCCGCTAAATAACGCATGGGACATGCTTACATGTGTGCCCTCAAAAGACCTGTGTCCCTCAAATCATGGTCCTATATAAATGCATTGCAGACTTATGTTAGCCATAGAAATCACTTATAAAGTCCTTAACATCACTTATTGGCCAGGACATACATGAAAATCAGAGGTCACTCTAAAGTTATAGCAAAAACAAAAGGCGTATAAACTACAGCATGCCCCAGCTCTCATTCATGTGCATGGAAGTAAAGTCCTTCTAACGGTTAGCAAAAGTTTGTGGATCAGGGTCTATAGATAATATACTACAAAAATATTATAAAGCAAGAGGAATGTTAAAGAAAAATGGCTGTTTTGTCTAAGGAAATGTATCCTAATTTGCTTACAAGTACTCAAGTTTAATATGAATGTCTTTGATGATATGATGTATTTCCTTTCCAGGACCATAATCCAGGCAGAATACGCACGTGGAGAAACAGGCTGCGTTGGTAGTTGCACAGCGCCAGGTTAAGGAGGTTTAGGAGGAGCCAACAGTTGGAGGAGGTGGCTCAACCTGTGACTGTCCCCCAAGCTACCCTCCAGTCTACACCACCAGCTACTCCCCAGCATACACAACCTGCCACTAGAGCTGCAGCCAGAAGCCAGGTAGCATCAGAATCTCAAGGTGAAACAATAATGGATCAGTAGAGGGGGCCGATGGAGATTCAGGGTGTTTAAGGGACATTGGGGGCTATGCACTAAGCTCCGAGCTTTCGCGCAGGCCTGAAAAAAATTAGCACGTCCGATAAAAAATGAAGCCGGCGGCGCGATTCACTAAGGCCCTCAGCCCATTTCTTATCGGACGTGCCCAAAACTGGCTTATCGTGCGTGCAATGTTTTTCCCCCTGCTAGCATTATTAACCTTTCCGTACGCTAGCTGATTGTAAAAAAAAGCCGCTTGTAACATTTGCATGGAGATTTGCCATCTCCATGCAAGGCTGTTACAGGCGATCGTACAATAAATAAATACATTTTAATTATAGTGTAGATGAGCAGGGGGTCTCCGGAACTGACCCGCGTTAGTTTCAGGTCCAAGGACCCCCTACTTCAGGAGATACAGGCCCTGTTATGGGGTGCCGGTATCCCCTGCAGAATTTCAATGTCCCGGTCACGTGACGTGGACAAGAAGCCGGCGTCACATGGTATTTCAGCTAATCAGATCGTGGGAACCAATTCCACACTCTGATTTGCTGAAATACCATGTGACGCCGGCCATCTTGGATCTTGTGACGTCATCGTAAAGGCAAATGAAGCACAGCCATTCTGATTGGCTGGCATCATTCCCTTTAAGTGACGTCATGTAAAAAAAAAAAATTAAAGTCGGAATATGGTTTTAACAGCCAATCAGGTGGCTGATAACCATTTTGAGGCTAAATGTGATGTCACAAGCCATATTTAAGGCCGTGACGCCTCATTTGAGCCCAAGAAGACGACGGGACAACATCGCTTGGGATTTAATATGGGGTATTTTGGATTGACAGATGAAGATAGAAGATAAAGAAGATGAAGAAATGGTTACAGATGAAGATAGAAGAAGGTGAGTAAAGAAAAAAAAAAGAAGATTTGGGTACCTGAGCTGGATCTTCATGGCGGATGGCATCGGATGCTGTTGGAGGCCTTCAAGGTACGTGAGCTTCCTGTTACCCCGGGAGTCGGAGGGCCACCGCTTCTAATGGTAAGTAATATATTCAATGTTTGTAAATGTCTCTTTTTACAGGTTTATTCATTGGATGTGATTTTTGTTTTTTTGGGGGAGGCACATTGACTGATAATATATTAATCGGTACCTCTTTAGGGTACAGATTAATACATTATTATTACAATATTTGGGGGGCATTTCTGGCTTGGTATTGCTGTTGATTTTTTTATGTCAGTTTCTTATGTGGATGTAATTGGTTTTTTTTTCATGCTTAATGTAATAAAATGTTTGCGATTGGTGTTCGTTTTTAGTTAATGTTGTATTACAGTATGTTGGCTAATGTGTTTTATGGTTCTTTCTGAGATTGTTTGAATGTATTTCTTTGTCTTTTAATGTTTACATTCATTAATGTTGTTGTAATTAATTGGTTTGATTGGTTAGTGTTACTATTAATTTTGAGTTGGTTTAGGAATTAATTGGTTTAATTGGTTAATGGTTTAATTAATTCATTGTTGATGTTGTTACTGCTTGAATTCATTGGATTAGCTGGCTACTGTTTTTATTGACTTTATTTAGGTATACTAATGCAGTGTTTAATAATGGGCAAATAATCTATTATCCATATCTGGATAATAGTTATTTTGCACATTACTGTACTGTATGTGTTAGGGGGTGTGTATTTAGTTAGAAATATTGTTTAGTATTTTTGTAGGCACAACATTGGTACCGCAGGCCCGCGGGTACCCCGGGACGGCCGCGGGGTCAGCCGGGGACACCCGTTCAACTCCCGGCCTCCCTCGGGGACTCCTGCGGGGTCAGCCGGGGACACCCGCCGGCCTGTTGTATTGGTTTTGCGCCTGCAAAAAGGTAAACAAAGAATTTTTTCTAAGTCCAGCTTCTTTTATCACCTGCCTTTAGCTGGTGAGCTTTATTCAGCGCAACTTTAACGTACAACCAGTTTGCGTTGCTTAGTGAATCCCACAGAAGGGCAGGATTCAGCGCAAACAGCTGATCGAACGAGCAAAGTTGGACTTTGAAAAAATTTCCAGGAAAAAGTCAGTTTTAGAGCGCAAAGTGCCTGTTTGCGCGGCTTAGTGCATAGCGCTCGGCGGAACTTCACATTCTAAGAGCACTTTGCGCTCTTAAAACGACTTATCACTGCTTAGTGCATAGCCCCCATTGTGAGCCATCTTGTCCGTATTGAGTCCAAGGCAGTCATTAAAGGGCCAAGGCATGCAGAAGCGATGGAAAACCGGAAGCAAGCTGTGCGATGCCGGGAGCGAGCGGAGCAACGCTGGGAGCAGGCATTCAATCAGAGTGCCCGCTCATTCTGCTGGCTCCAAGGCAGCACACAACTGATGCTACCACCAGCATTGCCCAGTTGACAGGATATGACAGTGTGTTGACCTGGGCAATGCGCTTAATCGATTTTATGGTTCCTCAGTGCTAACAACATCAACAACAATATCAGGGATATCCAAAATTGGGGAGACTACCCCGTCTGGACCCTCTTCAGAGGAGATGGTGACACCCTCTTCACCAATTCCCTGGCATAGGAGAGTCCGTGCATGTGGCCCAAGTGCAGGAGGCAGCTACGAGGAGGCAGAGAATGTAAATATGTATAATGTATATAGATGTATTATTTCTGTTATGTATATAGTTCTAGTTGTTGTTTATTTTATATGTTAAATGATTTCATTTTTAACACACAGGGCCTTAATCTGTTGCTGTGTTTCAGCCATTAATATTTTCCACCATATATATGTTCATATAACACGTCATGAAAGGGTTAAATCCTACACTCAGTTCATTCATATGGGCAGGGCCACAGACAGCTATTCCGAGGCCCAGAACTAAGTTTCCACAGCCCCATCCCCCCAGTCTCAGTTAGAGATTTCCCCCTCACTCACACGCCCATCTCTCCCCTCCCTCTCCCACTCCCCTATCTCCCTCCTGTCCTCACCTCTCTTCCCCTCACACCCCCACTCTCTCTCCCTAATGCCCCCACCTCTCTCTCCCTCATGCTCTCACCTCTCACCCTCCCTCACGCCCCCACCTCTCTCTCTCAGCACCTAGCTGCATGACCACAAAGCACACATGGCACCTACAGGCAGGGCCGCTGATAGATTTCCCAGGCCCAGGACTACGGTTCTGACTGGGCCTCCGCACCGTCAGCAGTGTTGCGAGCCCCATTTCACACCTCGTGAGCCCCCTCTATTTCCCTCCCTCTTCCCATGTATTTCTCTCCCCTCCATCTCATCTCTCACTCTCCCTGCCTCAATCAATAACCCCACTCACTCAATACCTACCCCTCCGCCTCACATGTATTTCTCTCCCCTGCGTCTCACTCTTACTCCCTTTCTTCCTCACCTCACCTTTTTCTCACTCTCCCCCCCCTACGTCAATTACCCCACTCTCACTCAATCCCCCACCTCGCACTCATTCACTCCCCCCTCACACAATTCCCCCCACGAAATATATACAAAAACCGCACCCCCAATGCAAAAAACTTCCCACGCCCAAATACTGTACATACAAAAGAATCCCCACCCCCAAATATATGCAACCCCCCAAATACATTTTAAAAAACCGACTCCCCAATACATTTGAAACGCCCCAATACATATTACCCCCCATACATATATTTTAAAAAAATACATAAAAAGAAAAAACCCCAACACATATAAACCCCCCCCCCCCAAATACATATAAAACCCCAATACATATAAAATCCCCAATACATATGAAAAAGACCCCAATACATATTAAAAAGACTCCAGGACTTGAGTTGGCCACCCCTATTCTAAACTTTATTTTTTAACTATACACACGCCCTCATATTCTTGTATGTGCCAAATTCTCTCTCTCTGGCCCTACTCCTACTCCTGTTTCTTCCTATATGACCCCTCCTCTGTCTTTCTCTACGTTCCTTCTAATCGCTCACCATCAACTTCCCTCAACCCCTCTCTCTTCTACTAACTACTTATTTCCTTTTGGGAGCACTAGAGAGCTCTTTTAATAAATACATGTACTGGAGCTTCCACAATACTCATGCTCTTTCACATATACACAGAACTGTCTATTAAGTATTATCCCTGCAGAATTTTAATGATCTATGAAAGGGAAAGTACACCGAATTTAGATGACTCATATGTACAGTACAGTAGCTTGCAATATCTTACATAGAGTACATGACATTTTTTCCCACCAAGCAAGCTGCAACACGTAGCCCTAGATAGCACAGAAAGGGTCACCAAGTAGACCTCGAAAGTCCCTTTTTATGTTAGCATTCGGGGTATTTCCTGATTTGCATCTACAAGCTCTCACTCCAAGTTGCAATTCATTTCACATTCTGTTTAAAAAGCATCAATATGTATAAAGCACATGAAGCCTTTTTTGGAAAATGACCATTCTGCATCATTAAACAATATGACTATGCAAATCCAGTGTACTAAAGCTGATTCTCCTTTAAAGCACCTATGCCTTTGAAAACAAAAAAGTGTTCCCCCCCGCCCCACCCAACCTGGTGAGAAGCAGGGAGTCTTTGGAGCTGAGTCGCGTTCATTTCAGCTCCTGTGACTCACTTTTCCATGAGGCTGCGGCCCAGTCACTGCCACAGCACACGGCTCGGCGTGCGCTGTGCGTGTAAGCAGCGCCCCTCAATGGGGGAGGGCCCAGTACGCACCTTCCCGCTGAAGGTGCAGCCGCGCCGTGCGGCAGGTTTTTTTTCAACTCCATGAAATGGAGTTCAAACCCTGCGACGGAGGCGTGAACTAGCCGCGTGACGTAATGGGCACGCCCCCGCAAATCCCCGACCACGCCCCCTCCCATCGCAAGCTCCCTCTCTCCCTCGCAGATCACGGTTAGCGCTGTGCACACGTCGCCCCCCCCCACCGGGCGCGCGTGTCACAGACATTACTGGGACCGCAGTCTTACAGTGCATGTAAAGAAGCTGTCTTACATAGTTACATTTAAACGTCCCACATCACGCAGGTCAATAGGACGCAAAGGATGACGTCAGTTTCTTATATCTAACGCAGGGCGTTAGACAAGCTAAAATGTGGCGGATTTTTGGGGCAAAAAGAGTGGTGCAGAGAGAGACAGACTATGTACTGACCTTCAGCTTGGCATACTAAAGGATGTAACACTATGATTAAGGGAGAGAAATTTAAGATGCCCATAAAGGACTGTGCCTGGAAAGCAATGCACACCTGCAGTGGTAAACCGGTGTGAGAGTGAACCTGGGCTGTCCGGATAGGGGGGAAAGTGGCCTGGCGTGATCAGCTTACTCAGGATGGAGAGAAAGGGCCGGACACGAGTGTAGCCTGCCTGGAATTAGTGGATGGGTGGGGGCGTCGCTTGTTCAGAGAGAGGGGAAGGCTAGGGAGTGGGGGTGGAGGATGGGGGGGTAGCCTGCCTGAAGACTGGAGAGAAGATAGCCAGGTCGTAGCCTGCACAAAGAGAGACAACGGCCAAGGGCATTGCTTGCCCAGAGAGAGAGAGAGAGAGAGGATGGACAGAGGTGTAGCTTGACCAGAGAGAGAGGATGGACAGTGGCATAGCCTCTCCAGGGAGAAAGGAGAGCTGGGTGCTGCCCAGGGATGAGGAGGAAGGGAGCAACTTGGTAAGAAGCAACACCTGGCAGCAGTGGATGGCGGCAGGCAGAATACTGAGCCCAGTAAGCGTAAGGCAACACTCGGGTAAAGCCAAGTACAAACCAGGCTTGGGGAGAGCAAGCATAAATAATCCATAGCTGAGCTGAAAGACTGTTAAACTGCCAGCTAGCATTCTGATTTTGCATCCAGCATAGGAGACTGGGAAGTCTGATATTTAAAGCCATAGCTCAGCTGAGATCTGTTAATCATCCAACAGCAGCGAGGCAGACTGAGAGGCAGGATTGGGGTTGGTAGTCTCCCACATGACAAATACAGGCAAAGCCTTCCAATTACAGCGGTAATGAAATTCTGCAGCAGTAAATTAAAAGTTTAGCACAATTTCGGAGACACGTTTCTACATATTTACGTAAGAAAAAATAAATACCCAAAAACTCAAGAGAGCCAAAATGTCTCTATCTTGTAATAGCTTTAGAGGAAGGTGCATGTTTGTTCAAGTGAGGCCACACTACATAACAACAGAGAAGATAGAGCAAAAGACATGTTGTAGTACTACACCTCTGAGTGTTACTTTGTTAGTGTGCTGCCTCTTGCTCTATCTTCTCTATATATTTTCTTACAAAGATAACAAAAATGTCAATGTATGTGTAAAAAAATTTAGTGACAAGAAAATAGACTAATTAATCAGGAATATGGGTGGGAGGAAGAAACATTTTTAGACATACAAGAGATTTACTGATTTGACTAGTGCGTCAAGGATAATTTCTGTGTCCTCTGGCTTTCTTCACCTCATGTACATTGATTTGCTGTCACACCCAATACTCTGAGGCTCAGACTACTGTATACACTGTTCTTTGGTGCGAAACGTGTTACAAATGGCGCTTCTCCACCACCAACTCTGTGAAAACAAGAAGAAATGTGTCTTACCTTAAAAGCACAAGTCATATATATTGAAATGTATGAACATTTTAAAGTGATAGAATATAAAGTGAACCATATATTGTGATTTTAAATATAAAACATATGATAGTACATATGATAAAAAAAAAAAAAAAAAGCTAATAATGTAACTGCAGCTCAAAACCCCTAAAAAGAACTGTTCCACTAAATCTTCTCCAAACGTTCGTTATCTAAAACAGATAGATAGATGGTACCCAGAACTAACAAGATAAAAACGGCAAAACATAGTGCAGTATGTACGACAAGCTGTTGGATCGCTGGGAATGGGGTGAATAGGAATGTGCTCACCTACAGTATTCCCAGAAAATCAAAAAGCCTTTCCAGAACTGTGGCAAAAACGTGTTAGTCTGGTTCCTGATTCACCCTCCAGGGAAGACAGAGAAAGGACAAAATAGTGCAGACCAGCAAAAACACACTTGATAAAAATGGCACTCTGAAGGTAATACACTCACAACGTGGCCATTCTTTTAAACAGGGGAGCGCAATCTTTTTTCTCTGCGCCCGCTGCCTTCTGTCCCCCTCTCCTTGCGCCCCCCTGCTTACCTTGCTTCAGACGTCCTGGCGTCATGATGTCACGTTGCCACGGCAACGCGTGACCAGGAGCGTCTGAAACAAGGTAAGTAGAAGTTAACAGAGGCCCTGCAGCTCCTCTGGCATTAATTTAAATGTAATCGAGAAGCGCGTGGGGCCTCTGTAAACCCCGCTCCCCCCGCAGTGAGTCTTGCACCCCCCCCTGGAAGGGTGCGCCCCCCACCTTGCGCACCACTGCTTTAAAACATGATATAAAACATCTTATGTGAAATCCCAGTAGGTCGGAGTGTTCCACTCTCACTGCTCTGCTTGAACTCTCGCATCTCTCTGGCATCTCTCTGCACTTCCGAATGTCCCGTGCCCTACGCGTTTTCATCACTTGTGCAGTGACACACCCCTGATTAAGTCACTGCGCAAGTGAGGAAAACGCGTAGGGCACGTGACACGTGACATATGTTGCCTTCCACATTTTCACTGTCAGCTGGAGAGATTTTTACTCCTTTTCCTTAGCGTTTCTAGCGGACCCTATTCTGAAGTGCATATTTCACTCAGGATCCTGCTCTGGACACTCCTGCACTTAATCCATCTTGCTGCATTGATATTGGAGTTATACTTGTGTATTGAAGCAGTCTAAATAGACACTGCTAGCACTATATACACACAGACACTCCTGTGAGTAATCCTGTCTGTCTACTGTACCCGAGACCTCTTAATTGGACTTTTCTGCATGAGAATTCATCGTGTTGCCAGTCCTGTTTACAGAGGCGGGGTCTTGTCAGTTGTTTTCTGCTGATTTCCACTACCACAAGATCCACAAAAGAAGCATAATATCGGCTATGGTGATTACATCTGCTGTATGATATTGCTTATTTATGGCACTTTGTGAACTATTCAAGAGGGATTGTTATCTGGTTAATCCCTTGCCAGTTTATATATTTGAAGTGATCAAGTAGATAGGAGTTTTTTATTTGCTATATTTGTAGCTATTAAATATTTTTGCACTTGACTACACCTTGGAGAGAGCGCTTCTCATCTTTGCTGTTCCCATTTTCCTTCTCCAGAAGGTTTTTTTTTTCTATTTTATCTACTTTTCCTTTCGGGTATTTTATTTATTTTATATATATATATATATATATATATATATATATATATATATATATATATCCAAACAAGAATGACCTAGGCGCAAGTAAAAACAAGAAGAAAACAAACATAGGGTAATACGTTCAAACAATTGGTCTATTCGATGGTACGATATGCACTTACAACAGGTAGAATAAAATCAGGCCTTGTATCCACTCTGGGATCAGGAACGATGAATTATGATCCAGGACAGCCAGCAGCAGCTCATCTACAGGAACCGTATCCTCATGTGCAGTGTCACATATGAGAAGAGAAGTGGGACACATACATAGTGTAACACAGTTTATTATAAAATTAATAAAAAGACAATAAAGTAAAATACTCACACTTTGTGAGTTTGGGTAAAAGCATTTGAGAATTTAGAGCTTCTCACACTCATCAGGGGTAAGTATCCGTAGACTTATACACAGCTCCAGTAGACTCTTAACACAATGTCCTTAGAACCCCATGTAATGTTACTGTCTAACTTCCAGGGGTATGGAGTCTTTTGTTTAGTCACTTCCAATGTTATCCAGTGCTTCTGAGAGCGCGGTACTATTACAGTTGTAACGAAAAAAAAACGTTATTAAGGGCCTTGTGTTTCTAAGACCGCACTGAATGTGCTGGTTAGTACTCACGCTACTCCGATGGTGTAATGGAGTGTTTTACCCCTCGATCACTCTCTCACTGGTTGGTCTGTGATTCCTTCCGCATTCGCTCACCGCTCCTCTCCTCCCTGGCCGTCCGCCTGCACGCGGCTGCGTGGTGACGTCACGTCTCCTCGCGAGATTATGTCTCCAAATCTCCCGGTCGCTGTGTAGGTCTGCGTCCTGTACCAACTGATTATAGACTTGTACCGAGCAGGTACACCAATAAAAATCACTGCCAGACAGCTAGAAATTGCTGGCTGATATCCCCAATGTCCTGTGTTCACTCTCACTATATCAAAAACCACGCCCTACGCGTTTCTCCTTTCGGCTTCGTCAGGGGAGATCAGCCCCTGACGAAGCCGAAAGGAGAAACGCGTAGGGCGTGGTTTTTGATATAGTGAGAGTGAACACAGGACATTGGGGATATCAGCCAGCAATTTCTAGCTGTCTGGCAGTGATTTTTATTGGTGTACCTGCTCGGTACAAGTCTATAATCAGTTGGTACAGGACGCAGACCTACACAGCGACCGGGAGATTTGGAGACATAATCTCGCGAGGAGACGTGACGTCACCACGCAGCCGCGTGCAGGCGGACGGCCAGGGAGGAGAGGAGCGGTGAGCGAATGCGGAAGGAATCACAGACCAACCAGTGAGAGAGTGATCGAGGGGTAAAACACTCCATTACACCATCGGAGTAGCGTGAGTACTAACCAGCACATTCAGTGCGGTCTTAGAAACACAAGGCCCTTAATAACGTTTTTTTTTCGTTACAACTGTAATAGTACCGCGCTCTCAGAAGCACTGGATAACATTGGAAGTGACTAAACAAAAGACTCCATACCCCTGGAAGTTAGACAGTAACATTACATGGGGTTCTAAGGACATTGTGTTAAGAGTCTACTGGAGCTGTGTATAAGTCTACGGATACTTACCCCTGATGAGTGTGAGAAGCTCTAAATTCTCAAATGCTTTTACCCAAACTCACAAAGTGTGAGTATTTTACTTTATTGTCTTTTTATTAATTTTATAATAAACTGTGTTACACTATGTATGTGTCCCACTTCTCTTCTCATATGTGACACTGCACATGAGGATACGGTTCCTGTAGATGAGCTGCTGCTGGCTGTCCTGGATCATCATTCATCGTTCCTGATCCCAGAGTGGATACAAGGCCTGATTTTATTCTACCTGTTGTAAGTGCATATCGTACCATCGAATAGACCAATTGTTTGAACGTATTACCCTATGTTTGTTTTCTTCTTGTTTTTACTTGCGCCTAGGTCATTCTTGTTTGGATTTCCTTTATACCAGCCTGTGGAGCGGTAGACCTTTTTGGCTGCAGACTTAATCAGGGAAAGCTAGATTGTGAGGTAGTATACCCTCCTATATATGTGGTTAAATATCATTATTTGTCTAATTGTGATTGCGCTTATTGTAGTTTTCTATTTTTATATATATATATATATATATATATATATATATACATATTATAGAATATGTAGCCCTGGTAAGAAATGGGGCTATAGTTCTATCCTCCCCCTGGTGTAATCCCTGCTAAGGGCAAGTTGCCAGGAGTTATTATGGGTTTCCCCCACTTCAAGCACTTGCCCTGAATGGTGGAGGTAGGTCACCTGACCCTGTGTCCAATCAAGAGACACAGGGGCGGTGCCTGCTGAGATCATAAAGAGCAGTGCACTTCCTATTTAGTGTGGTTACACACAAGTTGTGTGTCAGAGTTAGTGTTAGGGAAGAGGAGTGAGCAGCTTCTGAGTAGAGCTGCTATAGCTATAGTTAGTGAGGTGGACCAAATACCTCTCACCCTGCTTAGGGGGTGAGGGAAAAGCTAGCCCCACTCTGGATGCCCTTTGGTCCAGAGTGGCGGCAGGGACCATCACAAGGGAGAACAGTAGTGGACTGTGCATCACTGTACCTGTCGGCTGCTGCTGCTGCCCAAGAGAATAAAGAGACTCCTGCTTTTAAAGATAATCCTTGTGTGAGACTGGAATCTCTCTATCCCTGGGAAGGGGATTTCTGTGGTAGGGATTCCACCCTGCATCCCTGGGGCTTACTGCACCATTGAACAAGAACGAAGGCATTCACCCCAGTAACCTGTTCCTGTTGTACCCCATGTCATCGCGGGAGACTCGGGCCCTCCTGTTGCCAGCAGGTATGCACCACACAGAGACATATAGCCAGACAAAAGGTGGCACTGTGTGCTGATTTGCATTGTCATTTCCCAGAATCCCTTGCTGCAGTGGAAGTGCTGTTTGCTGGGTGATAATGGGGAAAGGCGGGATTGCAAATCAGCACACAGTGCCACCTTTTGTCTCAAGACCACATTACATGGTTAAACCCTTAAGCCTTTTTATATGCTATATGCTACACGGTGGAGGGTTTGTAGTATATATATATATATATATATATATATACATATATATATATATATATATATATATATATATTGTGGTCGACAAATCACCAAAAAATCTACTCGCCGAACAAAAAAATCTACTCGCAACCTAGTACCAAACGTGTGCTGCTTGAGCCAATAGGAGCTCGCCACGATGTTAAATACACTCGCCCGAGGCATGCAAATGTATAGGTTTGTCGAACATTGTATATATAATATATACAAAAAGAAAAGCGCCCGATCGTAGTGCAATACATTAAAAAATATATGTAAATTTAATGTCCCAGATAACAAATGAACACTCACAAACAAACGTTAAAAACAGGCATATTATGAGTATATACTCATGCTCCAACGTTCTGTGACTGTGTCTTTGCTGGTTATCAAAACTGCACACCACGAGTCTCCACACCAACAGAAAATTGCGATGTTAATCCTCTATATAGGTATCCTCCAGCAACACACCACAAGCGTATGTGGTTCCGGCTGGGGAATTAATTCTGTGTGGCTCCAATGGAAATCAGTGCAAGTTTCTGACACTGTCGAAGAGCAGCGCCAAGATATGTAAATCAAGTATAGTCCAGTCCTACACGTTTCATCAGATAAACTGACTTCATTGACAATTGCCCTGATGAAGTCAGTTTATCTGATGAAACGCGTAGGATTGGACTAAGACTGTCAGAGACTTGCACTGATTTCCATTGGAGCCATCCCTTTCTCACCGCAACCCATCTACACCTCTGTTTTTTTTTCCTTTTTTACCCTTTTCTAATCTTTGTTTAAGTCACAGAAACCTTTGTAAATCAGTATTGCTGACCTGACGAAGAGAGGAAAACTCTTGAAATTCTCAAAAATTTACAGTATATCAAATGTTAGTCCAAATAAAAAAGGTATCACCTAATACTTAAGTACTCATTTATTTTGCACTATCATGACTATTTCCATTTTATATATAATATAGTTGCACTAGAATTGCAATATTATCACACACACACACACACACACACACACACACACACACACACACACACACACACACACACACACACACACACACACACACACACACACACACACACACACACACACACACACACACACACACACACACACACACACACACATTTGAGGTTTGATGGGAAGTCACCCAAACTCCGCCTCTTTATTGCTCTGGCAGTGATTTCGAAAAGCAAATCAAAGTAACTCTGTATAGAATCCCTGCCTGCAGTGGAAGCTGTTTGCCAAGCGATAATGGGGAAAGATCGGGTTGCAGACCTACAGTAAGACATGCAAATGCACCACACGTGGTATTTCTATTTGCTGTAGACTGTATGGTAGAGAGTTTGTCACTTTTTTTTACCCTCTATAACTTTTTTAATGTCATTAAATATTACATTCGTATGAGTTTAATTTTGAAACAGGCATCTCATATACCAAACATACAACATTAATGCATTTATGTAATTATTTGTAATAATCCTATGTAACCCCTGCACACACTTCTCAATTGTCTCAGTTTTAATGTCTCAATGAAAGGTCGGTGATCCATTTTATGCACACAAGAGACAGTGTAAAAAGCTCCCAAATAAGCTACATTGCTGATTGATTTTATTGGTATGAAGTTAATATAGTACAAACAATGCATCAGGCTATTTTCCTATTTTGCTGTCTCATTTTTCTCGAGAAGTGATTCAGGAAGTAGCTATATGGAACAATATGCTCATGATTAAGATGATGTCATCGTGTTGGCAGGGACCGGGTGAAATGGACAGGGGGCGATCAGGAGGTGGAAGGCAACACGACATTTAAAATGAATTTCATATGCATTTCATTAATTAATGAAAACATTTTTTTTTTTTTTCATTTTCACATTCCAGACTGGAATATTTGGTAAAAGAAAACAAATTTTTTCAAATAGTTTGTTTGTCATGTTTTAAAGCTCTGAATGTCCCATAACACTGGGGGAAACATCATAATAAGGGGGTACCCTGGTGGCCTTATGACATTGACCACTGAAGTCCAGAGGCAGATTGGGGTCATGTGACTGTTTCACTGGCAACTACTTGACTCAAAGACCAGAAGATCCTTAACAATATACCACAGGTTAATCCTCATAATGACCAAGCAGCCTACTAAACTTGCCTAGTTTATACAAATCATACAGACGCACACATTATTGTAAATATATTCTTTTTAGCCCCTTATTTGCCACTGTGGCCATGCAGGTAACTGCACCCCTTTGTATGCCAAAGTGGATGCTAAGATATTGCAAGGCAAGGGTTTGGCAAACGCTAAGGGAAGCAATGGGTTAACCTCCCTTTCCCAAAACTCCAGGATCCCCTAACCTTTCTCTCTCATGCACTTACCCTCTACCCCTCCCACAACAATCAACCCTTATTCAATCAACCCCTATCATAGCTTACATTAGTCATAGATCAACAGAAATTAAATAATTTAATTAAAAGAAAAAAAAACACTTTAATCAGTTTTCTTCATGCGCTATGTAATCTTCTGGGTATTGGAATCCTACAGTATGGTTCTTTTGAAGAAAAAATGAAGGAGAATTACAGGTTAAGTTGAAGCATTTTTATCATACTTTAGAGATCAGGTCTCATTTTCATTGGAGATGAGCAAAACATCAAATATCATTTATTTTTAAATATAGGCTAAAGCAGTAAAATTCCGGGCATTATTGAAATCCCTGCTCTCTGATTGGTTAAAATTCCAGAATTTTTGGCAGCTTGCAATGTGTTTATTTCTAGACAATCAGTTGATTGGTCAGGAAGCAGCCAGGCAGTGACTCCTCCCCCTCCCTCCGTGAACAGAGCTCCATGGACACAGTGAGAGGAGGGAGAGAGTGTGTTTGTAGCTGCACAGTAAGTGTCTGTCTGCAGAGTTTGCTTGTAGCTGCAGTTTCTATCTATCTATCTACAGTAGCGACATTGTTTATTGCAGTAAAAGCCGCCGGCTGCATGCGTCTGGGAAGAGGGTAGCCGCAGCGCGTGGCGGCGCACTGTGACGTCACAGTCACATGCGCGCCCGGCTTCCCCGGCTTCCCCAGGCTTCCCCGACACCCTGGAGATCAAATTAAGGTAAGCGGGGGTGCGGGGAAGCAGAGGGGCAGAGCAGGAGCCGGGTTCGGGGTCGGGAAGTGGGGTAAATTGCGCGCGAAGTGGAGGGGAGGTGCGTGGGGGAAACGCGGCGGCGCGCGGTTATTACTGGCGGCAGCTGGGGTAGATCTTGGCGTGCCGCCGGCATTTAGTGCAATAAACAATGTCGCTACTGTATCTATCTATCTGTCTGTCTGTCTGTCTGTCTGTCTGTCTGTCTGCCTGTCTGCCTGCCTGCCTGTCTGTCTGTCTGTCTGTCTGTCTGTCTGTCTGTCTATCTATCTATCTATCTATCTATCTATCTATCTATCTATCTATCTAGTCTGTGACAGTATGGCTGCTGCAGAGTGTGTGTGTGTGTGTGGTTGCTGCAGAGTGTGTGTGTGTGTGTGTGTGTGTGTGTGTGTGTGTGTGTGTGTGTGTGTGTGTGTGTCTGCTGCGGAGGTTGTGTGTATGTGTGCCTGCTGCAGTTTGTGTGTGTGCCTGCTGCAGTGTTTGTGTGTGTGTCTGCTGCAGAGTTTGTGTGTGTGTTGCAGTTTGTGTGTGTGTGTGTGTGTAGCTGAAGAGTTTGTATGTGTGTGTAGCTGCAGAGTTTGTGTGTGTGTGTATAGCTGCAAAGTTTGTATGTGTAGCTGTAGAGTTTGTGTATGTGTGTGTGTGTGTGTGTGGCTGCAGTTTGTGTGTGTGTGTGTGTAGCTGAAGTTTGTGTGTGTGTGTAGCTGCAACATTTGTGTGTAGCAGCAGCTTGTGTATGTGTGTGTGGTGCTGTTGTGTTCTATGTGTGTGTAGCAACAGCAGCAGAGTTTGGATGTAGCTCCAGAGTTTGTGTAGCATCAGTTTTTGTGGTGTCTGTGTGTGTGTACAGAGGGGGCTGCAGTGTGGATATAGATAGCTGCAGTGTACGTGTTTATAGAGGTGCTTTAATGTATTTACCATTTTATTTTAATTAAAAAAAATCTATATAACTGTACAAAAGTGTCTATTTTATGAAAAAAGCCTACATTTAGCCTATAATAGTTTTAATCCCCTCAGAACTGAGCATTACTGGCTAATAATGCCCTGGCTGGGTTAAAGTCCCCTGGCTTCACCTCGGGCCTTCAACTCTTCCAGCCAGGTCATTATTGGCCAGTAATGCCCTGTTCTTCTGGGATTATTACTTAAATACCCTATAGCTTGGATAACAAAAAGTAAATATTTGTGAACATTCATATTTCACAAGTTATGTAAAAACAAGGAGGAATGACAGGAAGCGTTAAAAGAATACAATAAACTCCTACTGTACGTGAACTGAAGAGAAGAAGCAGTAGGAAGGTACTGTATTGTGGGACTCCTGGTCACTGCAAAGCCTTAGAGAATATATTTAGGAAAGGAAATCCTAGGCCAGGCCATGCCACATTGGGACAAGACATTCTTGAAAATGTGAGGCAACTCAATGTGTTTTTTCTAGTAAACCATTTTATCAATAAATGATAGCTTTCAATGGTTTTTTCTAGCACGGTCTACATGATTTTTCCTCTCTACCTTTTTTTCCATCATGGATTTTCTGCCATGTTTATGGAATTACAAGATTCAGCCATATGCTGTACTCATCCTTCATGGGGAATGGGGGTGCAGTGCATTGTGCCCGTTATATACAGTATCATCACACTGTCTACATTTTTCCTGTGACTTTAGTACAGTAACCTGTAACCTTACCTCAACTTGCTCTGAAACCAGGAAGGATTCGGATAGATACAATTGGTTCTACAAGACACTGGCTCTTGGCTCTACAAGACATTTCACCACAAGTGTACCTCTTTTTTGCCCTCACCTCTTTACGCTCTACAGCATGGGAGACATTTTCACTGGTATCTGGTATCGTTTGGAATAGTGGAAGGGCCCTTACATTATCTCCATCCATTGAAATTCAAAACTGATTGTTCTCCATATTTCGCCCACTGGATGAAACTGATTGGTACTCTCAGTGAGGAAAATATGTTGGATTCTTCTCAATAAAGCCTCTATAAGGGAGTGAAGTTAAGTAGATGCCATATTGTTTTGTGGAGTCGAATTTATTAGGATGAGGCGGGTTCATAATATATAATTAATTAAGTTTCTTAGAATTTTACTAGCAGAATAAGTTTCTGATCTGACAAAGAGACTTAAGAATCTGATGCCAGGATTTGAACTTGGCAACTTGTTGGAACATAGTACTGTAAGTAGGGAAAGCTTTGATTTCTTAATAGGAAGCTACCACTCACTAACCATGTAAACATATAATAATTTAGATAAACATTACATATTATTTTTAGCCTACGCAATAACATTGCTGACTAGCGTCATGTCTTGCTCAGTTAATTGCATCTTGGCACTAGCTCTATGTGTTAAGAGAATACAAAACGTGTTTTATAAAGCTTGACATAGCTACTGTAAAAAGAAAATGTAATTGTTTTTGCCCATGTCAAATGTACAGTAAGAGACGTGTGAATCACAGAGAGGAACTGTGAGATAGCACTAATCCAAACGTTCAAGGATAGGGAATTCATTTAGAAAGGGCAGTCACATGAAGCTAAAATAATGACGGTCATACATTTATCAAGTTATGAGTAGATGAGTGGTGTCTCCACCAATTAAATATTGTATAATCATTTTTTTATAACAATTCTGGAAATGTGGGTTTACATAATAACCTGTAGTTAACGGGGGATTTTGCTGCCCTGAACTCTACCTTAGATCTTTCCTTCCTTTTTCCTGTTATATTATTTTACAGAAATGGGGCATAACATTTTAGCTTATTACTGACGAGTAGCGCATATGATTGCAAAATGGCAACCTCCTACCAACCCGTTCCCATTCAAAGAAACACAAATGAAAGTAAAGAGAACATTTGACAAAAATATATATTTTCAAAAAGACACCAATTATCTCATTTAAAGCTATTAAATATATCACCTGTTCAAGTTGGTTATTCACAACACTACATCATTAACCCATTTTAGACCAGCGGGGCGCAGTAAGTACAGTATTCCTGTACTCTGCAGGCTCTGACAACAGTGAAGAGGTTTTCACCAAGTGTCATATTTTGTTCTAAGAAAAATGTATTTGTTTGTGTTTTATATGTTGTTGAATGTATTTTCCATATAGGTAAAGTAGACATTTATTAGGTTGATGTCTTTAAACATAAAGTATTGTCGAATTATTTTTCAAACAAACGAACAGATTCTAAACTATTCCAGGATCAACACAGGTTGCTTCTATCAACAATTTTCAATACATTTCAGATTCCCACGTGGAGAAGAAAAATTCCCTTAAGAAACAGAAAATAGGTTAAAAAAAAAAAAAAAAGGAATTCTTGCCCTAGCGACCCGATGCGAGATCGCAGCAGTATGGAAACGTAATGAGATCCCTCCATCCCCAAGATTCGGAACAGGATTTGGCACGTCTGCCAGATGGAGAAATTAACAAGCTTAGTTAATGACACTGGTAACAATTATCTGAAGATCTGGATACCCTGGCTGGCCCAAACAGACATCCCCGGGGTGGAGCGTGCCACAATATGGCATTGATAGCTCTAGATGCATTCTCCTTTGGCCGGTCAAACATCATCTTTACACAAAGTTCACATATAACATGAACAATAGGACAAGAAAAGTTCCAGGCAGAAAGGAATCTGAAACATACCCATTCAGGACGAGGTCTAGAAACCCCAACCAAAACTGCAACTCTCTGAGATTCCCTTCCGCACCCAGAGACAGGCCCGCCCATTCCACCCTAATACCCTCTCCCCCATCCCACCCTAATACCCTCTCCCACCGTCCCACCCTAATACCCTCTCCCCCATCCCACCCTAATACCGTCTCCCCCCCTAATACCGTCTCCCCCCCATCCCACCCTAATACCGTCTCCCCCCCAATACCCTCTCCCCCCCCTAATACCCTCTCGCCCCCTTCCCACCCTAATACCCTCTCCCCCCCTTCCCACCCTAATACCCTCTCCCCCCCAATACCCTCTCCCCCCCTAATACCCTCTCGCCCCCTTCCCACCCTAATACCCTCTCCCCCCCTTGTCACTCCCACCCCTCCTCACCCGGCAGCACGCTATACACAAGCTATGAATACGGCAGCAGCCGATCTACCGCGGGCCGGGTGATGTCTCGGTTAGTCTAGTCCTGTCCTGTGTTGTCTTGTTACCATTTATAACGCAATGTACTTTTATTCTTCTATAAATTAATTCGGATTTATATTTCACTTTATTTACATATGTAACTGTTGCGGTATAATCTGTTCCTGTACTTTACACCAATAAAAATTTCAAGTTATTAAAAAAAAAAAAAAAGGAATTCTTTATTCTTCTCATTAAAAACAACATACTAATGGAGGGCAAACTATCCCATCCCAACAACATCACAACACCATTGTGCCTTCATCAGGGTGCCCCACCCAACTGTTGCCTACATAAATAGACTTTTCAATAACAATAAATCAATGATCATTTTTAATCTAAACAATCCCAATTGGTCCCTAAATTTAACCCCAAAAGGTCCTTTGCTCGCAGTTCTTCAATAGTTCTCTACATAACACTATCTAGTGTCCTGCCTCTTTAAAATGTTTTGCCATTGCATTCTTTCCATCTCCATAGTCAATTTCAGTTTTATGTTGACTAATTCTATCGTGGGATGCATTAGAAATGTCAAAGGCAAGCAAAAGGGTTAACCCCTAATACTATCCCTCGCTGGTCCCTACCTACAAATGCCCCCACCCCTGCCAACAAAACTGACCCCCCTCCCTTCTGTAGTAATGGTCAATAACCCTATTAGCTAAATGTGACTCCAGCAAAGGTGGTTGGGTGCCCCCTCCCGCTCGGTTAGGGTGGTAAGGGTTAACCCCTTTCTTGTCTTAGTGGTTAGTAAAGTATTGCCATGAAATGCCTTACTAGCCTTTTAAGTAGCCATGTGGGTTATGTAGTAAAATGTTAGGATCATATCAGTAGTCCCTGTGGTATTTATTGGTAGCCGCTGGCATCTAGTTCATGAAGCTGAAATATCTGTACAATTGCAGTGAGATTGCTGGAAAAAATGCCCTTCAAGTCAATGGCAGTATCCCCATTCTCTCGCTGTGATTGGCAGTATTGCAGATTAATCAATAAGGCTCTGTTAGAGAAAGGGTAAAAAAAAAGAGTTTTTCTGCACTTAGTGTCCTTGTGATAAGTATATATTGAATACGGCGAGAAAGCTACCAAACTAAAACAGTTTTTTACTGCAAGGTAAAGTGACTGATATCTTTCTACTCATTACACAGAGAATGTAGGTGCGTTAAGTGCTAAGGACCAACACAGGAAAACAAATATTTATGAATAAACGGATAAAGGTGAAGTGACCCCTCTCATGAATATAACTTGATTGAAGACAGGTACTGGGTGTGCGGTCCTGGATAGTAAAATCACCACTCTGTGTTGGACTAATATACACAATAACACCAAGACCAATGAATAAATGATCACCCTACAAAGTACCAAATGTCCTAAAATCCATATTGAGGAGACATGTAGCAAGCAAAAAAACCTCACTATTAATGCTGCATGTAATCCAAAACAGCCAGGGGTCCTCAGGTGAGCATCCGCCCAGGTAAGTAATAGATAAAGAAAGAAATGGCAGAGCACTACAACAAATATCCAGAGAAAAATATGCAGGAAAGTGCGTGTCCCATAAAAAATTATATTACTAATAAAAGAATACCTATAGGCTAGGGACAGGTATACTGTAGGCAATCCCAGACAGATATTTATAAATTTGTGCAAAAACATGCACTAATGAAGGAGAAAAAACACGCACCACAGGAAAACAAATATTCATGAATAAATGAATAAAGGTGGAGTGACCCCATTTTCAGCAGGCGAGGCAGAGCAGGAGCGCGTCTCAGCGCGCTCCCAACACACTATGTCCCAGGCCTAAGGCTTGGTCCCCGCTGGTTGCTGCAGCACCCGCTATGTAAGGCTACGGCCCCGCTCCCTCTGTCAGCGCGCCCGCACTGCAGACAGGCGGCGCGCTGACATACACAGACCGCGATATGCGGTCTGTAGGGAGCAGGAGCCGGAGCGGGAGGTGGGCGGGAGTGGGAGGCTTGACAGGGAGGGGGGGCGTGGCTTGAGCGGAGGGACCCGCTACTCTCCCCCCCCTCCCTCCACGGACTCGGGCTGGAGCTGCTGATGGTAAGCAACACACACACACACACTCATACACACACGCAGGCACTCTCTCACACACACACACACACACACGCAGGCACTCATCTACACACACACACACGCGCACACACAGGCACACACATACACACACACAGGCAGGCACTCAGGCACACACACACACACATACATACACACAGACACGCACTCACGCTGCTTTCACTCCACACTCCTCCACGCTCCCCGAAGCCTCTCCTCCTCCCGAAGCCTCCCCTCCTCATTACTCACAGCCACACCACGTGACGCGTCAACGCTAGGGATCACCATTCTCTTGTATCCCGTAGCGGCTGACTCGTCACCGCGTGTAGTAAGCTGTGCAGCCAGGGGAGACCGGGACCGGCTCCGCAGGATTCCCCTGCTGGTGGGGAACTCGCGTGTGGCCGCCCGCGCCGCCGGGCGCACCGGGTCCCAGGCCTAACTGTAAGGGTGCTACCACAGGATAATGGCTTTATAGAAAGCTATTGGAATCACAAAAGGGAGAGGGGAGGGAAAATATCCTTTTATTTGGTGCACTCCTATCTCAAACACAGGGTCGGGGTGTTTATTAATTAATCACATCACATTGTGGGTATATGATTACCCTTGTATCTCTTGCACAGAAACAAGCTGGAGTACCAGGTGGGTTAATATGTAAGAACAGATCCTTTGAACATATAGGGTATAGGGTATCTGCATGTACATTAAAAAAAACTTTTTAATGCAAAATATAGTGAAAATTGTACACTCAAACTGTAAAATAACTTAAAAATGCAAATGAGAGTCTCAAGAGTCTGTGTGCGGCTATCAAATATGTAATATATCATTTACAGTAATGACTACAATACTGTCTCACTATAGAACCGCTGCCTTAAATATAAACTTTATTGTGCCTAATTGTAACACAAAAAGCTGATTGCTGTTGTGTTGCTGATTTGTATCTGGCTATTGCAGCTAAGCTGGAGAAATACCAGTCTAAATAGTGCAAATAGATAATAAACCTTTTCTAAGGCTAATTAAACATATCCAATGCTAATTAGGACCTTAATTGTTCAGATAGAAAAAATTGCCCCTTAATATCTGGCTCACTCCTAAAGTAGGAAATGATGTATTGTATTCCTGTGAGCGGTTATAACATGTCATAGGTCTATTATCAAATCATGGGAAGTCAGCAGACTAAAACATGTTTGTTCTGACTGATCTGTTAATCTGTTTTGCCCTGGAGAGAGATATGATTGCCAGTGCCAAAAAAGGGTTGATAATAATTTAAAGAGCGTAGCAGTAATATACATATAGCCCTGGTATCCCTCAGGGGATTGTCACATGCTGCGGCTTAATGAATAGGGCGGCTGCATTTGCAATTAAGGCCTTTTCAGTGCAAGGGAGCCTGCGCTGGCAGTTTTGAATAAGGACAGTTAAGAGAGGCTGCAGTTACATGTTGCTAGGCAACCAATGAAGCTGTGAGAGATGACAGTTGAGACAGTTTTTGAAGAGGTCAGTTGGTGCAGGGAGCTGGTGAGTGAGGGTGCAGGGGAGAAGTAGCCCCTTGCACTAGGCCAGATAACCCCCAAAGGCCCCAGATAACGGTTACCCTTGCCCCAGTTTGTTGGTTGCTTCAGGGACAGGCCTTAGAGAAGGAGATCTGCCCCTTTAGCTATTTGGTTAAGTAAAGATACACTCTGTGGCGTGCAGCCTGATTTCTGGGTCTGGGCTCAGACCCCTCTATATATAAAGACTATCTTACCAGAGACTAATATATATATATAGACTATCTTCACGAAGGCCACGCCAAGCAGTGACTGCGGCCTGCCGGCTGCAGACGGATCCCCACCAAGGTACAGACGGTGCGGAGCCGCGGTGATATTATCCACGCCGGAATTCACCCCACGCGTAGGAGGACATCACGTCGGATCAGGCAGATCCAAACCCACAATAAACACAAAAAAACAGCGCAAACTGCATAGTGAAGTATATCAAATATTATTATTCCAAAAATAAGGGTAAGTATTAGGCGTACATTAGGTAGATAGAACAAGCGCATTGAGTGCTAAAAGCACAATGAGTTACCACTCAGCAACAGGCATTTAGGCAGCTCTGGATAACACAGCCACGGAGATTCCTGAGGTCATCAACACGTCCTCGGTGCACGTGGGTGGGTGTGGACATAAAGGGACATCAGGGGATTTGTGCCCAGCACCCAAGTACTTTGGGGGAGGGAATATTTATGGTGATGTGTGCACCCGGTGCACTTCTATGTGTATGGCTATATGCATTATTCTGTGTGGCACAGGTACCGGAGTTATTATTAGTAGTTACAATAGTAAACAGTTATTAGCATACACTGTGTGCGTGTCTTATTATTGTGGTTCCTGTAAGAGGACCATCCCACTCAGGTGGGAACCCTTACAGGTGGAGGCGCTGTGTTCAACGAATGATCAGGTAACCCCAGGCTCCCAGTGGCGGAGGTTCAGGCCTTCTGTGAGCCTATCAGGTAACACACCACACCCGGTAATAACATATGTGTATCTCCCCACATGGTCCCCATCTGAGAGTTGGGCAAAAGGTGTTACATACAGATAATGATTTAACCAGAGTATGAATCATTCTGCCTGTATATTGAATACTACTGGGCAGGTGATTCTGTTTTTTTCTGTAGTCTAAAGCTGCGGCCCCGCTATCGCTGACCGTGCTCGTGCTTGAGAGCGGTGACGTCACCTGCTCTCTAAGCATGAGCGCCGGGTGTCCACGCTATTTCCCAAACACGCGTGGGGGGGACGCGTTGTGGGCAAGTTGAGCGCGCTCAAAAGTACATTTTTTTGTTTACCCATGCGCCATGCGTGGGTGAGCATGTGTGCCCACGCACGCGCGGGGACTAACATATATAAATATATGGACATAAAAGCGGCAAGCGGCACCCGCTCAGCGCTCATCCGCCCGCTCAGCCTAAGACTGTCTCTGCTGGTGCCGGATGTCATGCTTGTACGCGCGCGCGGGAAAGGGTGGGGGGGGCATTGCGGTTAGTTGAGCGCGCGGGTAAGCATAGGTTTTTTGTTTACCTAAGCGCCGATCACGGGTGAGCGTGTGTGCCCGTGCACTGCGTGAACGCGGACTTACATATATCTCAGTGCTAGCGGGGACTTAGCCTTAGGCTGACAGACCTCTCCTGTGGTATCTGCTCTCAGTCAGTATCAGACACTGCAGCATGATGAGATCATGTTGCTTTGGGAAAATTCATCCTGCTTAGGCTAAGTCCCCGCTACATATATAGCTAAGTCCCTGCTCACGCGGTACGCGCGGCGCTCGTGCATGTGCACACACAAGTAAACAAAAAATCTATACTTACCCGCGCGCTCAACTCCCGCAATGCACCCCTCATCCTTCCTCACTCCCCCGCTACCACGTACAACATGACACCCGGCACTCATGCTTGCAGCGCTCTCCATGCATGAGCACGCTCACCGTCAGCGGGGACTTAGCCTTACTCAGCCACATGGAATCATACCCTTATCGGTGATAAACATATAATAAATCTCATCCGAAGTATCAATCGGCCTGCCTGTATGCAGAATAACACTGGGCAGGTGATACTGGCTTGCCTGAGTCTCTATCTTATCACTGTTGCTCCGAGGAGCGCTGATGCAGCCCGTGGATCTGTACTGTCAGTCACAATTATCCCCGCAGCGTATGGAGATCGCGTTACTGTGGGAAAATCCTTTTCCTACTCACAGAGCCTTATGTAATCGTGCCCTTAGTAATGCAAGAAATAAAATAGACTTAAACCAGAGTATGACTCAGCCTGCCTGTATGCAGAATTATACTGGGCAGGTGATTCTGGCTTTCCCCCCGGCATTAATTTAAATATATTCGGGAAGTGTGAGTATGACAAGCCAAAAAATGTGGATGCGCAACGACATCAAAATAAGTAATTAAATGCAGATAATTAATGCTGCCTCTGAATTCCTAACCTCACACTCAGGTTAACATATATAAAAAAGACAGAATGAATAACGGGCGCAGCTAAAAATATCAGCAATTAATAAAATAATACACAATGTGTCACGGAAGGTGTTCGGGGTAGTAACCAAGTCCCAATTGTCTTGGTCCTAAAGAGAATTAAAAAAGGGCCACAATAATGAAGTTTGAAACGGCAACTTTATATGGAAATAGCAAATTGGCTACTTGCAACATAGCTGATAAAATCAGGCAGTGTGGGTGTGTGTCACCTCAGACAGGCAGTGTGGGTGTGTGTCACCTCACAGACAGGCAGTGTGGGTGTGTGTCACCTCACAGACAGGCAGTGTGGGTGTGTGTCACCTCACAGACAGGCAGTGTGGGTGGGTGTCACCTCACAGACAGGCAGTGTGGGTGTGTGTCACCTCACAGACAGGCAGTGTGGGTGTGTGTCACCTCACAGACAGGCAGTGTGGGTGTGTGTCACCTCACAGACAGGCAGTGTGGGTGTGTGTCACCTCACAGACAGGCAGTGTGGGTGTGTGTCACCTCAGACAGGCAGTGCTGCTCCGGCAGTGTGGTTACCTCCCCGGTGCTGGAATTCCCTGCCTGACTACCACAATCATGTGGCTATGACGTCAGACTCCAATGTCCACAGCTGCCAATGTCTGAGGCAGCATTGAATTATCTGTATTTAATTACTTATTTTGATGTCGTTGCGCACTCAAATTTTTTACACAGACACACCCATACAGTATATATATATATATATATATATATTTTCACACATAGGCATGGACTATTGAAAAATCAAGACCAAAACAGATACATTTCTCTAAGTGTTTTTCTAGCTTTCTTTTGCTGTTTCAATGACCCCGAGTCTGATTTCTGAAGAAAAAAAAAAAAGCTTCCAAAGAAACAATATTTCCCCCCTGTGCAGAAACATAATCCGTTGGAGTGGAAAGAAACCAAACAACCCATCTGGATACCTCTTTGCTTGGCTGTTGCCCCTTACAGTTTGCCAGTTTTGCTCGCTATTAAAAGTACAGTACTTTTCTCAAAAAACAATTGACAACTCTTTCATTTAGCAGCCTTTATTGAATCTAGACCTATTCGTTGTCTATATGCGGCAGCCACAGACATCCACCTTCATCAAGCATTGGAGGCATGAGGACTTGACATTAAAAAGCTGTTCTACAGTACTACTTGTAACAACTTAGTTCCATAGGCCCTATTGAGTCTCAGTCTTACAATACAGGCAGTCCTCGTTTTACAACGCTTCGCTTTACAACAAATGGCTTATCCAACGCTATGCAATGCATACCTATATTCATTTTTACAACGCCAAAATGGCTTATCCAACGCTCTTACGACGCTTTGCAACGTTGTGTATGTGTGTATATATACAAATTCACATAAACAACGTTGCAAAGCGTCTTAAGAGCGTATATATATATATATATATATATATAATATTCTACTATATAATATTATATTATACTATATAATATATTGTTTATTATGTTATATTATATATAATACAGTATATACACTATATAATGTATGTGTGTGCTGCATATCTTATTGCCTGCATAAAATATTTGGTGTATTTTAGTGTTAAAAATGCCTTTAGGAACGGAACCTTTCATTTAAACAGTGTTCCTATGGGAAAACGTGTTTCGCTTTACAACGCCATTTTGAGTAACGCATTGTGTCGGATAACCGAGGACTGCCTGTACTTAAATAGTAGCTCTTGGCAGCACATGAAAATACTAAAGGTTATTTATTTAGGACAGCATTCCCATCCTTTCAAAGCTGCAGACCAAGAAATATCCTACAGTACATGTGTGTTTTTTTTAAACTAAATCTGTTCTGTACTATGAGAAAATACTTGTAGCATTAAAAAAACAAAAAAACAACAACTCTGAATGGCACTTTTAATGTATTATAATGTACAGTTACAAGCATTTTTGTTTCTATAGCAACTATTTACAAAGTCAAATCCCCTTCATCTTCTGAAACAGGCTCTAGCACACCCCTTTTTGAGCCCAGCCCTCTCTCTAGCAGTGCACCAATTGTATCTAGTGACTGCCTGGTCACATGAACTTCCCCTCAGAACTTTGCATCTTTGGTCCTCTTCTGCTGCACTGACAGCCATTTAGTGAACCCCCGAGCAGAATCTTCGCCGATCGATCACAGGAGAATGGATCAATCGGCAATTTAGCTAATTACTAATCATTGTGTGGATTGTATTGATGCACAAATTACAGGGGGGGAAAAAACTGTCAGTTTGGACATCTGCTTTAACCCCTCATAGGGGGTAATCATATGGGATGTAGAGACATTCTAGGTATCTTGTAAATGGGATACATTGTTATTTTCCTATGATTTCGCGAGGCAGTATTATAGTACTTTTATCCTACTCTTACCAAACAGGACCTTTACATTAATTGACCTTTTCTGCTTCAGAACCACCAAATACTATATCACTCATTTGGGTCTCTACACCAGCGGTGAGCAAACTGGGGGGTGCACATTTTTGGGGGGGGGCACGAGCGGTTGCAGAGGCCCCGCGCTCTCCCCCCGGCGTTTAAATTAAATGCAGAGGGACCGCGTGAGGCCTCTGCAACCTCTACTTACTGGGATTATGCCGGGTTCAGCACGCATGGCAACGCAGCGCGAAGTAAGGAGGGGGGAGGCCAACGGGCATGGTAAGGCAGGGGGGCGCTGCAAAAAAAGTGTGCGCGCCCATGCTCTACACCATGAAGTAGATGCATATTTGGCTTTGGGATCTATTATATGATCACCACGGAAAATACTGTATGTCTATGTCTCTGTCTCTAACAATTGATTAAATTTAATCCCAGGCACATTTCTTAATTTTTTCTGTACACTCTTTATCTACGCCGTTTTATTTGACCTGCACGGAGAGAGCCTTTTACTTTTACTGCATATTAAAGCAAGCAACAGGCCAGGATAGAACAGATGCATGAGGCTCTCTTTTATGAAGTGAATGTTTAGGGAACCTCAACCTGACTCTGAATATCTTCAAAACTCTTCATCATTTATTGTACAGTTTAAAGTGAACACTCATATTCTTGGCTTGGTACCTATAAGCACAAACAATTTGGCATCATACTTCATCAACAAAGCCATTGATAGAAATCAGTGATATTTATTGCTTCTGTACCACACATCCACATTTCAAGATTACATTGAAATCTATGAGATAAACTTGTGGTAAACCAACTTGAAGATACACACCCAATGGTAAACCAATTCATGAACACATAAAAAAATGCCACCCACAAAAAGTAAACTCTGAATCAAGAACTTCTCCTTAAATGAATGTTTACATTCTGATGTTGTACAAAGAAAACACCACCTGAGGGGAGGGGCGCATGCGCACAATGCAGAAGATGGTAGCGCAGTGAGAGCGCTCTGTGCAGGAGGGGGACAATTAAAGAAAAAAAGGAGCCCACACTGACAGGTATCCTCCGAAACTGGCATCAAACGGCACTGGAGCATGTCGACCACCCATTCATGCCTCTTAAATCCAAAAAGCCCCTCTCTATAGAAGCCTCGCAATTCTTCCAGAGGCGGTCCACGTGGCCGAGGGACGATGGCGGCTCCCTGACACAACAGAGGAGCTCTGACAGGGAGTGATCACCTGAGGGTGAATCGACTGCTGTCTCTAAAAGAGACATGTGAAAAAAGGGAGTGTTCTAAAAGAAACATGTAAGGCTACAGTATATAAAAGAAATTAAATGCAATATGCAATGCATGCTGAATCACAGCACTTATACCAAAGCCTTAAAGAGGAGATTAACTCCATTACAAAACACATGATTGAAGTAGATGAACAAATTGAGGCCATAACGCACACACAAACTAAACACTCTAAAGACATTGCTGAACTAAAGATGCATGTTAAATCAATCATGGACAATATAGAAGACACTGAGTATAGATCCAGACACAATAATATAAGAATCAGGAATGTATCTGGGGAAATAAGCAATTACATTCTGGACTCTAATCTTTCACAATTTTTTACATCATTTGTCCTGGCGTTAACAGAAGATCAGCTCCACACTGCCAGAACTCACAGGGCCTCAAAGCCAAAACATCTGATGGCTGACAAACCTTGTGACATTATTTTCCGACTCCACTACTTCCGAACCAAGGAAGAAATCCGAAGAGCTTCCAGATACCACAATCAAATAAAGTTTGAAGGGTCCAATCTATAACTCTACCCAGACCTGGCTCAAGCTATGCTAGCCAAAGGTGAGACCTGCCCTGTCATAAACATCCTATGCGAAAACCAAATCAAATACAGATGGGTTTTTCCCTGCAAACTGCTGTTCTCTTACAATAATGGATTTCATGTTATCATCCCACCAAAGATGGTATATCGATTCTAGAAACACTGGGCCTGAAAACATCCACCCCAGATGCAGTGACCCAAGATTCTGAAGATGTCGTGCCGAAACCTCCAAGATCAGTCTGGTCCAAAGCCACCGGTTCCAAACGGTTTCAGAGGACTACCTAAAACTGCTGTTGTGGTCTGATCTCGTCACCTGCCATTGACTTGACACTGTCACTTCTCTTCTTGACTAATTGATCCCCACGCTGGTCGTTGAGACCTTTGTGACTCTATGCTGGGGTTCATCTGGCCACACGATGGGATCTAACCCCTGATGAGGTCATGTCCACTCCTCTAATATCTTTTCTTCTTGATTGCATTACTAACAAATGCTCTCTTACACCAAAGACTTCCTTTCAGACACAGATACATCTCCAGAGTCCAAGCATGATGTCAGAGACTATGCGGGTTTGAGGAGATTGACCTGAACTGGACTTTATGACACCACACAGCTCAGACACATTCCAGACTTGCATCACCAAAATGGTGGGCTGCTAAGGTTTTATCTAAGAGAGACTATTAAGACTATACGGGAGAGTCAAAGAGGTTAGGCCACCCAGTTCGTATTGTCTCCCTTCTCCTGTTGCACCTCCTGCAACTGTTATGCTGAGATTTGTACCGTTGTATATTGTATGTTTACATTTTAATGTAAATTTGACTTTTTAAGGCCCTTCCTGGGTCTGTGTTTGCTCAACTCCCCACCCCCACAAGCTCTGATGGCGGAAAGGTTGTTTCCTTCAGAGACATCAATTTGAAGGACCCTCAAGGGCTGGGTTTTATGGCTTTAAAATTATTCCCGTTAAATTACCCCTCCCCCTTACTACCCTAGACCTCACCTTATTACTTTCAGTTTCACACAGAATATTAACCTACTCCCATTCCACCCAGAGGGTTTTCTCAAATTAAAAAAGGTTGTTTATACTTTAATTGTGTATATAATGTTCTACTACATAAATACAGATAGCATTTACTGTAATATAATCTCCCAGAATACAAAAGGGCTGAACTCCCCGTGAAAGAGGCGGGTCTCCCTTCAAGAAATTAAAAGATTGAAGGGAGATTTGGTTCTTCTTCAGGAGTGACATTTAAGACAGCGGGACAAACACCTCCTCTTTAGTAAGTTATATAATCACATTTATCAGGCATCATAAAATAATAATTTCAAACCAGAGACGGAACATGAAACACAGACAGAGCTCAGTGCACATCCAATGACACCCATACACGGTACAGTGCCTAAATATATATATATATATATATAGATCTTTTGAATAAAATGGTCTTTTAGTTTAACTCGTTGGCCAAAGTGTATAAGTGTCACAGAGGAGTGTCTGTGTTTCATGTTCTGTCTCTGGTTTTAAATATATATTGCCATGCTCAGTAGCACTCCTCTGTGACACTTATACGCTTATATATATGTTGTGGTTATTTTGGGGGTTCAATATGAGCTTGTAGGTTTCCTCTATGTTTTACAATTCTTGTTCAGCTGGTCATGGCTGATTTGGAGGGTGGCTCCTCCTCCCTAGTTTGAAGCTCACCATTCCAACTTTTAAATGGTTAAAAACTCACTCCATTGCATTTCCCACTCTCAGGGGAACTCGCTTACAGGTTGATTGCGACAATTCTAATACAGAGTGCTTTTCCTGGTCATGTACAGGTTAATAAGAGCTTCAATCAGACTTAGAACTATGCAACTAATTTTGACAGATTTATTATAAATCATTCTTCCTGGTAATGTACAGGTTATTAAGAATTTATATTAGTGTTAGGTACCCTTGAAATGTGGTCTGCCGTGTAGGGGCTCAAGGGCTTACAACACTTTGGCCAAAGAGTTAAACTAAAAGATCATTTTATTCAAAAGATATATATATATATATATATATATATATATATATATATATATATATTTAGGCACTGTACCGTGTATGGGTGTCATTAGATGTGCACTGAGCTCTGTCTGTGTTTCATGTTCTGTCTCTGGTTGTAAATATATATTGCCATGCTCAGTAGCACTCCTCTGTGACACTTATACGCTTATATATATGTTGTGGTTATTTTGGGGGTTCAATATGAGCTTGCATGTGTCCTGTATGATCATCAAATAATTAAAAGAATGGAGTGGCCCTACTTATTAATAAATACCTGAACTTTACCTTGCAAACCATTAAAAAATAGACAGTTTTTGTAAATACCTTTCATAGTGGTGTGCACACTAAACTACTCTCAAATTACAATAGCTAATGTCTATGTCCCCAATGAAAATTAAAAGCAATTCTTCCAAACTAGTTAAGAAAATTTGAGGCCGTTAACAAGGAATATTAATCCTCGGAGGTCATGTCAATGCCGTCTTTGATCCAACTATAGACAAAACAGCACCCAAATCTCCGGCAGTCTTCAGGAATAATGCATCTAAAAGCCTGAGAGAGCAAACCAAACGTCTGGGTTTGGTTGACTCTTGGAGATAGCTCAACCCATTAACAATAGACTTTTTATTACAATCCCCACAACAGCTACTTTAGAATTGACTGTATCTTTGTAGGCTACTGTTTATGTCTGAACCTTATTAGAGGACATATTTTGCCCTCAGAACGGTCAGATCACTAAACAATGTTATCCTCATTGGAGCACTTTAGTAAAAAAGAAAAAATCCAGCCAATGGATGTTAAATTAATATTTTTTTTGGAAACACTGATGCAGTGGCTGAAGTTTCAGAGGATTTGGTACAATACTTCAACATCAACTCCACTCCAGATGTGCCCCACTCCATTATGTGGGAAGCCCATAAGGCTGTGATAAGAGGCACATTGATAACCTTGTCCTCCTGCAAAAGAAAAGAGGAAAAAAACAAATGGATACCCTAACCCACAGGCTGGAACAGTTAGGAACGCTCCATAAAAGTATTTCAACAAAACAAATTTATATCCAAATCACACACACAAGAGGTGAATTGATCCAATTCTTCGCTCTAGAGCGGAAAAGGCCATGCATTGGACAAAACAAAAATGTTATGATAAAGGTAACAAAGCTGACAAAATGCTGGCAAATAAGCTGAAAATTAAGCAATACTTATCTAGAATACATAGTATTCGCACTCAAAAAGGTCTGACAGCCTAAGACCCTGAGCATATTTGCTCTGAGTTCTGGGACTTTTATACAGCTCTTTACAATTGGCCAGGGAAGCAGGTACAGTAGGTGCTTTGGAACTTTGATTGTCCGCAGACATTGATTCTTTCCTATCTAGATGCAATCTCACAAAACTTTCAGCTGAAGATATCTTACTGTTAGAATCTCCAATAACATCCTTGGAGATATCTGATGCAATCACATTTCTTAAGGGAGGGATGACTCCTGGTCCAGGCGGATTCTCCCATCACTACTATAAAACATTTACAATAGTTCTTATTCCCGAACTCACCAAATTATTATCCTAGCAGGTCATACCATTCCTGGATTAATGCTGCAGCCATTAATAGCAGTTATTCCCACTGCTCTAACTACAGGCCTATATTCCTATTGAATATGAATATTAAATTGTATGCCAAGATTATTGCAAATAGACTCAACCCAATCTTACCTGAATTGATCCACCCGGACCAGGTGGGATTTATTAAAGGTTAGGCAAGCTCTAGATAATACTAGGTGTATTACTAACCTCATCCATGTAGCTCCCCAATCCAAGCCCCCGGCTATCGTTGCCCTGGCTTAAGTGCCACCAACAAACCCAAACCTATTCTCAGCCGGATCTACAGTAGCTAAAGCAAGCTCTTTAGTCTGAACTAGATACGCTTCCAAAACTGTTTCTTCAGAGACCTTTATTAATTCCTTGTTAAACATCAGCAACAGTTTTCAATACTTGTGTAGGCGAAATTGCATCATCAGCTGTTGTATTTCTTCTTTTGCTTGGAGGGAACATGCAGTTCAGCTGTCGTGTGACGCATGACTACGGTATGGCAATGGAGCCAAGAAATAAAAAAAAACATTCGGCACTCACCATGAACTCTCTTTACATTGCGCTTCTGAAACCTTTCAGAGAGTACTTTAAGTATGAACATGCAGAAACACTTGCCTAGACAAGTAAAAGAACCCCTTTTGAACAAGCACTCATAGTGTGATTGAAACAAGTTTTTAAAAAAGTAACCTTTATTAGTGTATATGGGTAAAATAAGTGAAGTACATAGACACTCAACACAATTAAAACACGTATTAAACTTAATGTCTCTGAGTCTGAATTGTAGACTAATGGAGGTGGTGTTTGAAGGAATATAATGTAACTGGCACCTTGTGAAATAAAATCAAAAGGAAAGAAAAAGTTTTAATATTAAAGTATAGAATGAATAAGGTGCCTCAGTGTGGTGTGTATATTGTTGTTGAAAGGATCAGGTGTATGTCACGTGGATAAAGTGACAATCACACCACTTTCATACCACATCTGATTGATATGTGGTTCTCTGACAGTATACAAAGTATAATATATAGCTAGTGCATTTCGGGTCAGACCAACATGATCAGTGCCGAGTGTGGCCTCGCTGGAATCAGTTGTCAGAGAGACCACCAAAGGGTTTATATATATCCTTCAATACAACGCTGGATGAAGTAAAATATCAGAAAGGAAGGCTACTATGTAGCTGGGGGTAGTGAGGCTAAATTGTGGGAACTGTTGGTATATGATGATGATTTTATTGTTTCCCACTAATCATTAATTATTTCAAGGTTAATATAGCCTCATATGAGCTCAACAAGATTCACATAATAAATAGATAGTGAGATGAATAACTGCTCGTATCCCCTGTGAAGGTAGCAAGTGTGTTTGTGGATAGGCTAGCAGGTATATCTAAATTAATAAAGCCAATTGAAAAGAGTTATCTTCAGCTGCCTGAAAAATAAAAATCACTTTGTCTCTGCAGACCTATATAGATGGTATAGGTAAGTGATTAATATTTATAATAGCCGCCCAGCTGTGTCAGTCAATGTAGGTGTTGTAGATGGGCAGGCTATATTGCCATAGACAAATTTGTCTCAGTTACCACTTATCTTCAGGGCGAATAAGCCCTGTCTACTAGATATAAGCGACTAGATTTAGTATAGGTGCCCAGCAGCCGCTCGGTGACGTACCCTCTACAATACAGGGGTGCTATGGGGGGCTGCTATCTCGGAGCGTTTAATCCCTGCTCACGAGTGGCGGCATCTGTTGATTCTCCGCCCGGCATGGTGTATTCATGAACACCGCTATGTATAAAACTGCCGGGTGGAGCTCAAAGTGAAGCTGCGGCTATTCTCCGCGCTCTCAAACAGACGTCGCCGCACCAGTGCGCGTGCTGACGTCACAGAGGACCGCCCACCGACGTACGTTTCGCGTCACACTGACGCTTTCTCAAGGTCAGCAGCCCCCCATAGCACCCCTGTATTGTAGAGGGTACGTCACCGAGCGGCTGCTGGGCACCTATACTAAATCTAGTCGCTTATATCTAGTAGACAGGGCTTATTCGCCCTGAAGATAAGTGGTAACTGAGACAAATTTGTCTATGGCAATATAGCCTGCCCATCTACAACACCTACATTGACTGACACAGCTGGGCGGCTATTATAAATATTAATCACTTACCTATACCATCTATATAGGTCTGCAGAGACAAAGTGATTTTTATTTTTCAGGCAGCTGAAGATAACTCCTTTCAATTGGCTTTATTAATTTAGATATACCTGCTAGCCTATCCACAAACACATTTGCTACCTTCACAGGGGATACGAGCAGTTATTCATCTCACTATCTATTTATTATGTGAATCTTGTTGAGCTCATATGAGGCTATATTAACCTTGAAATAATTAATGATTAGTGGGAAACAATAAAATCATCATCATATACCAACAGTTCCCACAATTTAGCCTCACTACCCCCAGCTACATAGTAGCCTTCCTTTCTGATATTTTACTTCATCCAGCGTTGTATTGAAGGATATATATAAACCCTTTGGTGGTCTCTCTGACAACCGATTCCAGCGAGGCCACACTCGGCACTGATCATGTTGGTCTGACCCGAAATGCACTAGCTATATATTATACTTTGTATACTGTCAGAGAACCACATATCAATCAGATGTGGTATGAAAGTGGTGTGATTGTCACTTTATCCACGTGACATACACCTGATCCTTTCAACAACAATATACACACCACACTGAGGCACCTTATTCATTCTATACTTTAATATTAAAACTTTTTCTTTCCTTTTGATTTTATTTCACAAGGTGCCAGCTACATTATATTCCTTCAAACACCACCTCCATTAGTCTACAATTCAGACTCAGAGACATTAAGTTTAATACGTGTTTTAATTGTGTTGAGTGTCTATGTACTTCACTTATTTTACCCATATACACTAATAAAGGTTACTTTTTTAAAAACTTGTTTCAATCACACTATGAGTGCTTGTTCAAAAGGGGTTCTTTTACTTGTCTAGGCAAGTGTTTCTGCATGTTCAATGATCCTCTCACCCCTGGCACCAAATCCGACAGTAGCTAGAGCTTACTATCCTTCCCCCCCTCACTCCCCTATTACTAAGTACTTTAAGTATATAAGGGGTGGAACACGAGAAGCAGAGCAGACAATGCAGTGGGAAACCATTCTTCTCTCATGAGATTCTAGATGATAACTACAAAACTAAAGTAGCTTACTTTTTCTTAAGCATACAGTCTTGATTTGTGCTATTATCCCAGTATTGTATATGTAATTGCATATTGCATACTGCTAACACTGTACCATCCTCCTATATGTTTCTATATTAAAGCATTGCACACATGTTGGTTGGAATATATAAAAATGATTATTAATACTGTGCATATCACTTACAGTACCTATTGGACTCAGCATAGGAGGAAAGCAGTGTAGCAGGTCATGCCTCCCCCTGATGATAGGCTAAGCATGTATAAAATTGGATAGACTTGAGTGCTCAGAGGTGTTAATGACATGTATAATCATCTTTAATCATAATGTAAATCATCGAGCCCCACTAATATGTTGATAGTAGATCTATGAACAGTCTTTTACATAGAAGACAACACCTGCCGGGAACCTTCGAGATGAAAAAGGTACCTTTTACTTCTTAATATAGTAACCAGGAGCAAAAGTGTATATTTTTCCTTCAATACTATGCACACATATAAATACACAATTTAATCAGAACAGTCCACAGTGGAGTATCCACAACTTATACACTCACTTGCCAATGAGCTTCTGTTGTCTGTTCTGCTATTCGTAGGGGGCTATGTAGTGTGCAAAACACTGGAACAAATAGTAAAAATAGCAAAACGCAGTGCACTACTGATAAAAAAGAATCAATTATTTTTCATCAGTAGTGCCTCACATTTTGCAATTTTTATAAGTGATAAGATAAGCATCCTGTCACTCAACCAGGGACAGCCAATGAGGCTGCACATTCTTCTCCCTGCCTGCTGCTATAGGAGAAAGCAGCATGGCAGGGGTGGGGCTTCACACTCCAGCTCAGGCTGATTCCTCCCGCCTCAAACTCTGCGGCTCTGGGCAGGAGCTGAAGAAGCAGCAGCCTCCCTCCCCCACTTGAGGAGAACATGGAGCGCAAGAACTCCTCTCATAGGTGGAAGTGTAATTCACAGGAATCCGATCAGCATATGGTAAAAGAAAAGAGAAAAATAATAGTGTAACACAGTTTAATAAACAAACACATCTAGAGCAGTGAGCTCCAGTCCACTCACATGCTCCACGATAAAAAAACAGCAGTGTAACCACTCAGGGTCCAGGAACGACGCCACTAGCACAGTTTCACTCGACTCTCCTGGATAGAGTCTCTCACTTCCGCAACCGAGCAGCGTCTGACGTCACAGATCTGTTCCCAGCTGTCCTCCAATGGTAAGGGAGGTGGCAGGCTTCGTGATCAGCGACAGCAGGGGAATCTTTCAGCGGGGAGACAGCTGTAGGCAAGGAGTGGCAATAGTTCCGTGCGGTTCACGAATCGCAGCGCAGATTTAGATAACCCTACGCGTTTCATCTGGATAACCGGACTTCTTCAGGGGTGTATTACACTTCCACCTATGTGAGGAGTTCTTGCGCTCCGTGTTCTCCTCCTGTTGCCACTTTGAGGGATTGAAAAATTCCTCACACAAGCAGCATCTCCTCTTGGTGATATTTTTTATTTTTTATGTATTTATTGTTAATTATTTACATATATTTTGGGTTTGCGCTAACTTTTCCTGTACCCTATCCCTCCCCCACTTACCTACAGTACTGTCTGAGACAGGAAACAACTCACCACCGCACTGATCCTCCAGGCCCACAGTAAGTACAGGCAGAATTAATGTGCCGGGGGTAATAGCAATGTTTGGGAGGAGTGAAAGGGGTTAATAGAGGGAGGAGGGTTAATAAGCATCTGCCGTGCAGGAGGGACCCTCAGGAATAGACATGGGGAGGGACAGTGTGATGGGGACCAGCAGGGTGAGCAGATAATTGGGGAGGGGGCAACTTACATGGCACAGCAGGGTGAGGATGTAATTGAGAAGGGGGTATCTGGCGGGGGTCCAACGGGGTGTGGAGCTATGTGCAGGAGAGATCAGAAGCTATGTGTGCAGGCAGTGGGGACAGACAGTGATGGAGAGAGAATGATGCACGGTAAATTAGTCACACTAAAGCCGCACTTATAGTCCCGGTGACGGCAATGCCGCGTCAAAACAAATGTATTGAAGCCGTCACGTGCACTTATAGTAGGAGTGACGCCACGGCGCGACGGAGCGATTGCTTGGTTGCGATCGCTGAAAGTCACTTCAATTTGACTTTTTTCAGTGACTGCAGCGTGACGTCAGCATCGCCGCTGCCGGGACTATAAGCGCGGCCTAAGAGATCCCCTGGTTGTCCCTGGAAAACGTTTCGGAATGTTGGCAACTGTGCAGAGGTCGGCACTGTTTCCCATCCTCCCTCCCCACCTTCAACCTGGGGGCCAATCTGTCCTTGGCCCCATACAAGCTGTCGGTGGCTCTGTGACCAAGCACAAGGACAAGGATATTTAAATGTTCTTTACATAGTGGCTACTCTGTTTAGGTGTGTGAAGGAGACATTGTCGATGATTATGGCATGCTATAAATAAACAATAATTATAACGATAATAAGCGTGTAGGATCATGGAGAGGGTGGGAAATGTAGGATGAGTTTTTTGTTTTTTTATAGAGTATTATGGAACCCGCTGGATTTCAAATCGAGTATTATATTTAAATGCAGTGGCCATTATTCGAACAAATCACAGAGCCATTTTCGTATGCGCTGCTGGACTCCATGCGACATTTGCACTGCCAATCGCCCCAAGCACACGTGTTTATCGCGGTTGCTTTTTTTTAATTTCATGGATTCTGTTTCTTTGTGTGCAATGAAATGAATGAATTGTAATGTGTACAGCACTGTGCTACTGTGCTACTGTGTCACTGTGCTACTGTGTCAATTTCAGTGTTTACAGTAACACTGTTTAAAACTAAAATGCCGTTTTCTGCACTCGTGTCTTAAGGCGGGAAGGGGCGCTACGGTTGGAAGAAATCCCGCGCCATGACGTGGGTATTCTGTGATATACAACGCGTGAAGAGTTCCAATAACGTCGCTGCATCTGTACTGTACTCTATTATTAAATGACTAAAAATAAAGTGTGTTCCACATTCCAGCAGGCTCACAGTTATTGGGAAAGTACAATAATCAGCATTTTAAGCGTATGTGAAGCGTCTGAGCCGGAGAAACAGAAAATAATGGGGGAATTCCCTTGTCCGTTTCTCACTTCTAAACAGAGTTTCATCACTACGGCCAACACCATTGGTTAAGAACAATTTTTACATGGAGAATATTTTGCAGCTACAGCATACTGTCTATTTTTATTACACAGATGTAGACCCAAACATCAGTAACTTTCAACATTGAACCAGATGGAGTATCCTGGCTTTCATTACCCACCCTTCTTTTCTTTGAGGAAACATTAGTTTAAGCTACACTACGGTACAACACATTGCATTACACAGTTGAGGTGAGGTTATATACTGTACAAAGTCTCTTGGCTGCAACTCTGGGGCATAAAACCGCATTACATTCAGGTAGGGGTTCTGTGATCTGAGGTGAATAGTATTATGTAGAATAGATGAACAACAAGAGAAAAAGAGCCCACTTAGGAATACTAATAAATACAAAAAGCTTCATTACAAAAAAAATCATACAGAACAAAAATGGCAAAAAAACAATGAAAAACACACAATCCCGTCGACCTCCAAAAATAAGTATAAAAAATTGCCCTCCAAGAATAATATACAAACACCTAAAAGAAACAATTATGCAAAATGCACGTACAGTATGGGCTGATTTCCTCCTCTCAATCCTTCTGTGTGGTGCCCACTGCCCGGCAATGCTGCTCGCTCTCCAGAACGCCACTGTGTATTACAACTACCATCTGCTACAATATTCCCGGCGGTGCTTATTGTGAGTATTGCATGCTCTTATTCTACTGGCGGCTAGTATTTTTTTATTTGTATTTTTGGGGCCCGTTTTTATTTTTGCTGTTCTGTGGATGCATATACTGTACTACTTTGCTTGAGTATTATGCTACCAAGTTTCATATGTTTTTTGTTTTGCCGATTACAGTGGTCACTCCTTTATTAACTGGCCTGTCTTGGTGTAATTTTTCACCATGTTTTGAAGGTTATTCTTTTCGTTTGCATATAGGGCATATGTTTGTATTGGTATTTTTGCGTTATTCTTTGGTGATAGGCTTGTAATAAATGTTTTTTTGGGGCTATTTATCACTTCTAAGTGCCCTGCGTAGGCTCTATTCCTCATTGTTTTTTATGCTATTTTGCTGTGAGCTAGATGCTAGACTGGCTTTTTTTGTCTAGTGTACGGTACCAATCAATTATTGGTTTACTTGAACTGTGTCTTTTTCTTTATATTATTATACAGAATGTTTGTCATTTGCTCCAGGGCACAATGCTTTGTGTGGCGTGTGTCCTGGGCTGTGAATTACTTTGTGATATGTGTCTGCTACTGTATGTTCTCCAGAGCATAGTGATATGCTTGTTCTGTGCCCAAGTGTGCGGTGCAGTCCTATGGCTGTTCTCTGTTCTTTAGGATGGAAGGTGTGTGTATTTTTTGTGCTCTTCAATGTGTGCTTGCCATGTGATCAGTCCCAGCATTACTATGGACTCATGAAATGTTTGTTTCATTCAAAGTCTGCGTACATTTTAAGGTCACAAACGGAACATTATGTTGCATAGTTACATAGCAGAAAAAACATATCTCCATCCAGTTCAACTTATATTAAATGTAATCGAATGAGATACTCATCCTAGATTTGTATTTATATTGGTCCATAGGAAGGCAAACAAAAGAAATACCCAGTGAAACATTAGCCAACTATGTCTCATAAGGGAAAAAAAATAATTCTCATCAGAACTCTCCCTGGATCAATATACTTCCTATGTTTAACTTATTTGGTTTACCCCTGGATACATTTCCTCTCTAAAAAGAGTAATGCCACCTTTACTTATACACAGCCTCTCTGACCTCGAAAATCTGTTGCTATCTGATTTTTCAAAGGTTGAAACCTGTAACAACTCAAAGCAAAAGTGTTTTTAACACTGACAAAACAGTAACTACAGTATGGTACTTGGGACTAAGACTACATTTTCAAAGCTTACCATGACAGACCTACGTATGGATTAGAACCAGCTCTAAAGAATTATTTGGGTATATGGCTTGACTCACCTATTATATTGTATGTCTTTTTTATATAGCACCATTAATGTACATAGCGCTTCACAGTAGTAATACACGGGGTAAATGTTCAAGATATTCAGCGCTCCTCGTTGAAAGGGAAGATAAGAGAAAAAGAACGAGGAGCGCTGAATATCTTGAACATTGACTACTGCTGGGAATTGGGAACAATTTCGACTTTTCAAGCTGCACCATAGCAAATTTCTTCTCACAGTTTGGACTTTAATTTTGTTAGAGCGCTTCCTATATTGTTATAATACACGGGTAATCAAATAAATAACTGATAATATAAATAACAGGTCATGGGAATAAGTGCTTCAGACATAAAAGTAACATTAAGGAAGAGGAGTCCCTGCTACAAGGAGCTTACAATCTAATTCGTAGGTAGGAAGAACGTACAGAGACAGTAGGAGGGCATTCTAGTAAGTGCATCTGCAGGGGGCCAAGCTTTATGTATCATGTGTCTAGTATTATCCACAGTGCTATTCATATGTTTCTTTAAGCAAGTGTGTCTTAAAGTGGGTCTTAAAGGTGGATAGAGAGGGTGCTAGTCGGGTATTGAGGGGAAGGGCATTCCAGAGGTGCGGGGCTGTTCGAGAAAAAGATTAAGGTGGGAGAGGGCTTTGGATACAAAGGGGGTAGAGAGAAGACATCCTTGAGAAGAACGCAAGAGTTGGGATGGTGCATAACGAGAAATTAGGGCTGAGATGTAAGGAGGTGCAGAATAGTGTAAAGCTTTAAAAGTGAGGAGGAGAATTGAGTTTGAGATGCGGGATTTGATTTGAAGCCAGGAGAGGGATTTCAGGAGGGGAGACTTGGAGACAGATTTAGGAAAGAACAGAGCGGTTCTGGCCGCAGCGTTAAGGATAGATTGTAAGGGAGACAGGTGAGAGGCAGGAAGCCGGACAGCAGGAGGTTACAGTAATCAAGACTGGAGAGAATGAGGACCTGAGTCAGAGTTTTAGCAGTCGAGCAACAGAGGAACGGGCGTATCTTTGTGATATTACGGAGGAAAAAGCGACAGGTTTTAGAAACGTTTTGAATGTGAGAGGAGAATGTGAGAGGAGTCGAGTGTGACCCCTAGGCAGCGTGCTTGGGCTACTGGGTGAATGATCGTAGTTCCAACAGTAATGTGGAAGGACGTAGTAGGGCCAGGTTTGGGAGGAAGTATAAGGAGCTCTGTTTTTGCCATGTTGAGTTTAAGGCGGCGGAAGGCCATCCTGGATGATATAGCAGAGAAACATTCAGAAACTTTGGTTTGTACAGCAGGTGTAAGGTCTGGGGTTGAAAAGTTAATTTGTGCGTCGTCAGCATAGAGGTGATATTTAAACCCAAGAAATGTTATTAGGTCACCTAGAGAGAGTGTGTACAGAGAAAAGAGAAGAGGTCCCAGGACAGAGCCCTGGGGTATCCCCACAGAGAGATCAATAGAGGAGGAGGAGGTGTTAGCAGAAGAGACACTGAAAGTACGATGGGAGAGGTAAGAGGAGATGTGGGATAGAGCTATGTTCCGAATACCAAGAGTATGGAGAATGTGAAGGAGAAGAGGGTAGTCCACGGTGTCAAATGCTGCAGAGAGGTCGAGCAATATGAGCAGAGTGTAATGACCGCTGTCTTTTGCAGCATAGAGGTCATCAGTTATTTTAGTGAGGGCTGTTTCCGTGGAGTCAGCAGTGTGGAAGCCAGATTGCAGAGGGTCTAGGAGAGAATTGGTGTTGAGAAAATGGAGCAATCAAGAGAATATAACATTTGATTTGCATTTTAACAAGATGAGATCCAAAATGTATTAAAATTGGAAGTACTTTATAGAAATAATTCCTGCCTAAGCCCCTTGGTCATACAGTGCATTACACAGCAGATGCTAATACCAATTTTTGACTATGGGGATATAGTGTATGGTGCAGCACCCCAAAACCACCTCAGCAAACTTGATATTCTTTACAACTCAATATGCGGTTTTGTCTAACTACATAACTTCAACACCTACCATTGTTATATTTTAATTTGACTAGGCTAGCTATAACTTGAGTCAATATACATCTTTTCTGTCCTACCTTCAAATATTTTCTGGACAGGTTACAAAATTATCTGAGCAGTATTCTCACCCCTACTGTACACAGTATTTATCTCCTTAGATCCACCTCTGGTAACCTCCTTATAGTTCCACGGTTCAATAAAGAATCCGGTCGCTCTTCCTTCTCATACCGATCACCCCACTGTTGGGACATTTTACCTGAGTCACTTTGTCATGATAATATCATGAGATATTAGGTATTTTAATCAATCTGACAGACAAGAGGTTAACATTAGTTACAAATTGTTGTAAAAATACAACAATTGTTTTTATGGGCTGTTAAATCCCAGGCCTGTGGTTTATAGGACTGATAGGACCTAGAGATAAGGATAGTTGGAATTGCAGAGGGGATTGAAATATTGCTTCCCTGACACTAGAATATACAGGAAAACTTTGAATGTACCTTGAAAAGCATTCTTTGTGGGGTTCTGCAGAGAGTATCAAGGGGTATGGCTAAGAAGGTATTCCAAAAAGTGTAAATGTATTAAATCGGAGGATATTATGGGCCTGACACATATTCTCAAGAATAACAAATATATATTCATAACAATTGCAATGAGACGGATGCAATAAGGACAAACTCTTAACGTTTATGAAGTGGCAAGGGACAGATATCCATTTGTCGCTCAAACTTAGGAGCAAGCCGGTCAAAATGAGTCTTGCTACATTCTGTAAGCTCGCCCAAACCTATTGATACGAATCACGTTATTCTAAGTATTATAGGAATACAGTTATGATGTATTTTATATATTAAAGCAAACTTTAAAGACAAAAGAAAAAGACTTTCGATCCAGATCTGGTAGAGGGTGCTTTATGCCAAATGGCCAATAGGTTTCTTGATAGGGCATATCCTAGATCTGAAATTGATATGGCCCTCACGAAAGCTAGGAGCATGGATAGGAATTCTCTCCTCTCACCAAACATTGCTGGAATTAAGACCAGCCGCATCAACATCAGCAGTACTTTTACTACCGCTTCTAATGTGATCAAACGGAGTATTAGAAAGAACTGGAACATCCTGAGCAATGACCCCAAAATAGGTAATATTTGTCAGGTACCACCTAGGATGTGCTATCGTCGTGGTAGAAACCTGAGGGACTTTCTCGTGGAGGCTGATCCATCGAACAAATATACACCTATAACAACATGGCTACATAAAAAACCTGGTGTATATAAATGTCATGGATGTATTAACTGTGGCTTTTTACAGATTGGCCAATCTTATGCCCATCCACACACTGGAAAATCAATACACATTAAAACACCCATGAATTGTGAGACAAGATTCGTCGTGTATTTCATCAGATGTCCGTGTGGGCTGTACTACATAGGCAAAACTAGCCGTATGTTGAAAGAACGCATGGCCGTTCATAGATCTACTATTAGGAAAGCACTGTTGGACTTGAACACAGTGGAGGATTATAAACTGCTCCCGGTGGCAAGACATTTCAAACAGGAAAAACACAGTCTGTCGACTTTAAGGTGTATGCCCATCTTACAAGATGACACTTCGCCTCGAGGAGATGATCGCAATAGACTTTTGCTGCAATTGGAGGCTAAAATGATCCACGACCTTAAAACTATGTCACCGTTTGGCCTTAATGAGGACTTCAGACTTAGATGTTTTATTTAAGAATGTCATTATTTAATAATGCCATTTTCTAGTGTCCCCCTTTTGTGATCATGGTGTTGGATGTTTCTCTCCTTCTTTCCTTATTCTGATTTTCTCTTATTTTTGGCATTCTCCCCTTTTGGCACTGTCCTCATTATGGACTTGCACGGTTTTGCCCTACATTCATTTTTGTCATTTTACTTTTTACCATGTCTTCCTATCCCTGCTTCCCACCTTCCTCCCCTCCCTTTCCCCCCTCTCCTTCCCCCCCTATACACTCCCCCTTTCCCCCTCTCCCTGCTGTCCCTTTGCCCAGCCGTGATGTTTGCACTTTGGTGGTGTTCTATGCATCTTTATTGTTTATATGCTATTCTAGCTGCTGCCTCTATATCCATTTATATCCGTTTATATGCTCTCTAGCTGCTGTCATGGAGCACTCTGCCCCCCCCCCCTCCCTCCTCCCTCCTCCCCTCTCCTTCCTGTTGCCTTTCATTGCGAGGCAACCTGGGACTTGAGCGCCACACATGCGCAGTAGAGCCCGTTTTTTTGGCTGAGGGGGTGTTTCCTTAGGTTCCCTAGTTACCCATGATGCTCCTCACTGCTGTGAGCACATGTGATAGACGCGAGGCGATGACGTCATCGGTTCCTCGCCAGAGATGGCTGCAGTCACACAGGTGTGTGCAGTTTTGGTTTTAATTAAGGTAGTTAGTTATGGGTATATAGATGTGATGGTTATCTGTGTTGAGCACTCCCTTGATAAAGGTCCTGTTCCTAGGACCGAAACGTTGGTGTTTTGTGCCTGCTTTACTAATACAATTCTTTTTGCTAACAAGTGTGCTGTCTCTTCCTTGCTGTGCTTACTCTGGACTCTCTGGTCTGCCTGGTAAGAGGAGCCTTTGATTATATTTATTCATATGGGACTAGCACCTGTCCTCATCTGCTCTGTTACACCATATATATACATATATATATATATATATATATATATATATATATATATATATATAGTTATACGTTACGGTCCTACAGAATGGGATACAAAGGTACAAAGGTATCCCCCTGAGGAAGGTCCCATTCTGTAGGACCGAAACGTTGGGTTTCTGGATGTATTTTTGCTTTCACTAATACACTTTGATTTTCAACATTGAGTGCTGTCTCTTGTTTACCAATCCTTGGAACGGTAACGTATAACTACATTCTCTATATGGGACGTGCACCTGTGGCTTACCAGCACCTATTGGAGTGCCAACTGCCTTATCTGACTATATATATATATATATATATATATATATATATATATATATATATATATAGATAGATCTATCTATCTATCTATCTATCTATCTATACATACATATACATACATATATACACTCAGTTAAGTTATGGTGGGTAAAAAAAAAGTGACAAAAACCCTCCACAGTAAAGCATATAGCAAATGGAAATATTACTGTATGCTCATTTACAGTACATGTCTTAGACAGGTCTGCAACCCCGCCTTTCACCATTATCACCCAGCACACAGTGCTTCCACTGCAGCAAGGGATTCTGGGAAATGACATGCAAATGAGCACACAGGGCCACCTTTTGCTTCAAAACCATATAACATGGTCCCCTATAAGCATATGCTTGCTGCATTTCACATCTTTGAACACAGCCTGGAATAAATGCATAGCCAGCAATTTGATGCCGCGTCGCCATTTTAACTGGAGCTGCAGGGGGGAAAGACGAATTTGCATAAGAAGACTGAGAAGATCGGGAGACGTCGGGGGACACCGCCGCAGGTAAGCAATTGACAGCAGCCAAAATGCACTTGCCCGTGGTGACCGGGCGAGTGCATTTGTCGACCCCTGTGTGTATGTATGTATGTATATATTATAACTAGGGTTTACAGACGGCTTCTCCAAAAATACTGGACACACACTGGTGGGTTCTGGGGTTGGAGCTTGCAAGGGCTGTATGTTCCTTTCCTAACAGTATTTGCCTTGATTTAACAGAGCTTAGTGCATTTGTGCGTGGTATTTCATAGCAGATCACTACCAACATATTTGTTTTGTGCTTTTGACTCCACAGCAAATTTTAGACCCCACACTCCCATCATTTTCCCCAATCATTTCATAAACATCTTCCCTTATAATAGATTTAAAATCTGGTTTTACATATACACATACTCTATCACCTCTTCTATTCTCCAAATCGCTCCAAAAAAAAAAAAAGGAATAACCTTCTAAGTTAACTGCCCAGTAATAAGTTTCATCCCATAACATTTTCAGTAATGCCTGTCATATTATATTATTCTTTCTTGGCTTTTGTTTCATGCTCCACCATTTTATTTGCCATGCTTTTTGCATTAGGAAACATGCACTTAAGATTGTTCACCACTCTGTGCTATTGTTTAAGATGCTCTGCTATTTGTTAGCTTATCTGTTCCTGCCTCTCTCCTCCGATGGATTTCCGCCTTTATAGGTTTTCTAGCATCTGTAGTTTATATGGGTGCTTCCCTGCATACTAAACTATCCCTTCCCCCACTTTACCCCATGACCCATAGCTCTTGATCAGTTCCTAAGTATTCTGTCTCGACCTATTACTTCTGACTTGTCCCTCCCCTGTCCCTATTAGTTAAATATCTCCCTTTGTCAATGTACAGTATCAGTTTCTTTCTTCTGCTCACAGATGGAAACAATTTGGCATTTGGCATTTGAACAATGCACATCTTATAACGGTCAAATTCTGTCTGCTTCTGGAACCATCATTTTTCTCACATTCTCATATACAAAAAGAGTTTCAGGTCACATTTGACTATTCATCTGGCGCAGGGGTTCATAGCCTTTTTTACATTGTGCACCCCCCTGCTAGAAAATATTTGTTTGGTGAACCCCTAATTATGAAATCTTATTGCCTACTCGGCTATTGCTAACAAAACTGTTTGACCATTCCCAGGCAGTATAGTGTTCTGAATTTGTAGGGGAAATGCATGCTTCATAAGGCCCCAAACGGCAAGCAGCATCGATGGTATAACTGTCAGTTATCGCAGGAGCGCCCAAAGTCATGCCCCACAATGCCATGCTGCTGTGGAAGCTCCTGCTGCAATTGAAAGCTGCTGTATACCACCCACGCTAAGGTGCAGTTTGGGGCCTTACTAAGTGTGCAGTCCCCACATGGGCTCAGGAACTCGCTATACAGCCTGGGATGTGCCATTTTTTTTAACGAACCCCTTGAACACACCTCACGAACCCACCTTGGTTCCCAAACCCTCTCTTGGGAATCACTGGTCTGCCACATCTATGTGAAATGCAAAACCTTCATTAACAATTTGTTTACATTTGAAGTAGACAAAAGCGTGGAAAAAACAAAATCCCCATGGGTCAGCAGCGTTTCTTAAGAATCAAATGTGTTTAGGTTGCACATTTGTACATGCTACTTGGTTTTTACACTGACTGCACCATCACACCACTGTGACTGTACCCTGCAAGAAGCGTACCAGGCAGAATATTCTCTGCATAATGCATAAGATATAAAATACTGGTACATTGTATTTAACATATCAGATAATCCTTTTCACAGAAATGTGATTGTGTTTGTCTGATAAATCCTTTTTGCACAAAGCCTTGATACTGCACCGCCGTAGGATAGAGAGAAAATACATTTTCTATCAAGTATAATGCCATGTCCGTTGTAATATGCATTTAGAGTGTTAACCCTGTGCTGCTCTGTGTGAAGAATCCACAGTTAGGCAAGATACCCAATACACATATCGATGTAGCCAGACTTGGTGCCGCAGTTTTCACTGCGCTGATGCGACTGCACTGCGGTTACAGATCTGGCAGCCCCAAAGAGACAGAAAGCGGCTCGGAACGATGAACGCTGTGGGGTTCCATGTTTCTGAATGTAACCTCAGAGTCTTAGTCCTATTGGGCCATCTGCAGGGAGAAAATACAGATACTCACCTTTCAGGTGAGCTGAGCAGCTCATCAGAAAGGTGAGTAGTGGTATTTTCTCCCTGCAGGATGGCCGACGAAGTGAAGGATTTTACGTTGCGGGTCTCCCATTCCTAAAGCATGGAGCCCCACAGAGTTAATCCTTTCGGGCCATTCTCTGCATTTTTGAAGTGAAACTTCTTTAGTGGCACCTCATTCGTAATGGGACAAAAATGCATTGTGAAGACAGAAAACGAAACGGATGTGACGTCATGAAGTAAGTGCTGGCAGTTGAGTCTGGTGTGTTCTGGATCAGCCCGACCCCAACACTGACATGCTCCCACCCGCCCTGCTAACCTAAAAATCACATCCTAACAGCCGCCGCTCCCCCCACACACCCGCTGACATGCGGCAGTGCCAGCCGCCGCTCCCCTCACCCACTCAACAACACTGACCGCTGCCGCTGCCCCCCACCCGCCTGCTGACATGCGCTGCCTGGTGCTGCTCCCTCCACCCGCTCAACATCCATGATGCCGGTACTGCTGCCACTGCACTGCTGCCAATAAACATGACCCCGCCAATCAAATTTACTCATGCTCTAAGCAATAATAATATTATTGTTACTTTATATGTTGCTGACAACACACAAAGAAGTGTGTCAAGGGCTAGAAGCCATCAATATAAATAGGAAAACCCATTCTCTTAATTCTATTCACGATGTTGCATAAAGTTACAGAGACAGAATGGCGGTGCACAGCCTGAAAAAAAAAACCCAAGAACTGGAACTGACAGCGATAAGAAAAATGTATTGGCAAATTATGGAAACAGGATAAACAACTGTAACGCATTTCGCGCCTGTCCTAAAAGTTAATAAAGCAGTGGGGACTGTGTTATGATTATCTTTCTTAATATGCCATACAGTACATTGGATTGTGAGCAATAGAGACTGTATTTACATCAAGTTTTCCCTTATGGGATCAGACTTCAGCCTTCTTTTGTCACATCTGATATCTATAGATACGGTATTATTACTTATTCAAGATACTTCAATCAAGAGGCCTTACCTCATATTATGGGATCCATGATGTATCAATTTATGTGAACTTATTTATTACTCAATTTAATATCCAAGTCTAGCCCATACTCCACCCCCCCCCCCCCCGCCCCCTTCGCAGATCAGGCCCCCTAAGGTGTTCTGGGGTCTGGCTATATGTCTCTGTGTGGTGCATACCTGCTGGCAACAGGAGGGCCTGAGTCTCCCGCGATGACATGGGGACAACAGGAACAGGTTACTGGGGTGAATTGTAAAACATACTGGACACCTAACAAGCTCCTATTGAACCCCCAAAATGACCACAACATAGGAGCTTGTTAGGTGTCCAGTATGTTTTACAATTCTTGTCCAGCTAGTCATGGCTGATTGGAGGGTGGCAACCTCCTTCCTAATTTAAGCTCACCCCCTCCCACATTTAAATGGTTATGGGCTCACTCCATAGCATCTTCCACTCAGGGGAACTTGCCTGCTTGCAGTTTGGCTGTGACATCTCTAATACAGAGTGCTTTTCCTGGTAATGTACAGGTTAATAAAAGCTTCAGTCAGACTCAGAACTTTGCAACTAATATTGACAGATTTACTAAAAATCATTCTTCCTGTTATTACACAGGTTATTAAGAATTTATATTAGCGTTAGGGACCCCTGATATGTGGTCTGCCTTGGCGCTGGCTCAGGGGCTTACAACAATTTTGGCCAAAAATGTCAAACTAAAAGACCATTTTACTTATTAGATATTTATACATATATATTTAGGCATTGTACCGTGTATGAGTCTCACTGGATGTGCTAAAAACTGTGCTTTGTCTGTGTACTGGGGTGAATGCCTTCATTCTTGTTCAATGGTGCAGCGCCTCCATCTATAGTAAGCCCCTGGAATGCGGGGTGGAATCCTTACCACAGAGATTCCCCACAGGGATGAGAGATTCCAGTTTCACACAAGATTCTCTTTAAAACCAGCAGACTCTTTATTCTCTTGGGCAGCAGCAGCAGCAGCAGCCGACAGGTACAGTGATGCACAGTCCACTACTGTTCTCCCTTGTGATGATCCCTGCCGCCACTCTGGACCAAAGGGCATCCAGAGTGGGGCTAGCTCGTCCCTCGCCCCCTAAGCAGGGTGAGAGGTATTTGGTCCACCTCACTAACTATAGCTATATCAGCTTTACTCATGAGCTGATCACTCCTCTCCTCACTAACACTCTATCACTAAACTGTCAGACTGACAGAGCACACACTAAATAGGAAGTGCACTGCCCTTTTATGATCTCAGCAGGCACCGCCCCTGTGTCTCTTGCTTTGACACAGGGTCAGGTGACCTACCTCCACCACTCAGGGAAAGTGCTTGAAGTGGGGGAAACCCATGATAACTCCTGGCAACCTGCCCTTACCACGGATTATACCAGGAGGAGGATAGAACTATAGCCCCATTTCTTACCAGGTCTACACTCTCCCTCAGTTGGAAATCCAATGGTCCCCACATGGACCTAATTTGCTGGACCATCCTGCAGGTGAACAATCTGTGAACATACAAAACATAGTTAAGCAAAATTGTGTACACTAGACTGTAACACCCATGATGGCGACATAACACAGTGGGAAACTCCCAACAGTAATGACAGGGATCAGGCTTCTTCACTTCCCGCCCATTGTGATCCACAATTTTAAAAAAGAAGGGTTGTACAGGCCCATTCTCAGGTCTGTACAGGATGTTATGCATAAATATGTTCCTGTCTGTACTCCAAGCCTTCATCACAGAACATATTTGATCCTCCCTTACGTAGGTAGTGCTACCAAACTTAATTCGTATGTGCTCAAGAACTGTATCTCTGAGCCAGGTATCTCTCTGGTCCTCGATCTCCTGCATAATCGGCTCTGGCACGTATGGAAACTCATATCCATGAGATTGCCGGTATCTCGCCACTATGGCTCTATCTGCTCTACTTAACTTAACAAGGTTCCGGTTTCCAGCCTTTCCTGGCAGTACCCAGAACTTTGGCTCTTCAGGCGCAATATCATCGTACAGAATAGATGAGCCTTTGGGGGTGATTACTTTTTGCATAATTTCTCTCCACCTGTTATCTAACTCATAGGCAACCTCCTGTGGAGAATAGGTGCCTGCGTCCCACCAGTGATCTACAATATCTTTCTTTATTAACACAAATCTGGTGCGGTCCATCCCCTCATGATACCCTGTGAATAACGGTGCCCACCATTTATCTTGGTGCTCATATGTGTCACATCTGCCGCAACTCCGGTCAGAGACCGCCCCGCTGACGCGTCACACGGCGGACCCATGCGCCCACGCACGGCCAGGGCGGTACACGCACGCTCGGAAAGGAGCTGCCAGCGCCTCCCACAGGGAGGGAACTTGGCCGCACGCCCGCGTGACGTCAGCGCTCCGCGACGCACATCGCGCACGCAATCACCAGGAAAGCCTGACCTGCAGGCTGTTTCAGATTACTGCCTCCCGGACACCATTGGAGGACCGGATCACACCCCTGCAAGGTAATTGGATCCTTCCCACATATATACCTGCTCCTGTCTGGCATTCCTTGCTGAGCATAAACTCCTGTTTATGCATTGTGCTCACCGCTGCTGTTTAGTTGGCTTGAACTTTGCTTGGTCTGACCTGTCTGTTCTCTCCTGTCCTGATCCTGGCTGTTCTTTGGATTCCTACACTCTCCAGCGCTTTGACCCCAGCTTCGCCCTCGACCATTATACCTTCTATTACCCTGGACCTTGGCTACGGAAATCTACCATCCTCTACTCTCCAACCCCGGAACACGGCAAGTACCCTGACTACCCTGACCTCTCCAACCCTACGACGCTGTACGACTTGCACTAAGCATTCCGGACAGGACTGCGTGGTTGTGGGTCGGTGTCTTTCTGTCCCCACCTCAGCCCCGTGGTCTTCCGTCCTGTTTGTGGTGAGCGCAGTGTGACAATATGAGAATGACACACTCATACCTTCCTCAGACTCTGCTCTTGAGGATACACCAGATGTTGCTGCCTCTGTAGAGTGCGAGCCTTTAAGCCTCCCTCTAAGGACATTCTTGTAAACCGTGGGGTTCATCTTAGGTGGTTTGGGACTTACGGGACCCGCTTTTGCAGTAGACTGGGACCCACGGTCCCTACCTCTAAGAACAGGATTAAAAACAGTGGGGTTAGGTACATGTACAACACTTGACATTGGTATCTCCCCATCAGAACCCTCATCACTTGTCATCCAATCCCGCCAATCAGTTGAAAACTTGGGCGTCTTATCCAGCTTACTCCCACTAGGACCCGGTGGCATAGCACATGACGGGGCAGGGGCAGTGGCTGGGGCAATGGCACTAGGGCGGTGACCATAGGATCGTCATAGTCCATTACAGTGTCTCTGAGTCGGGTGATGCCACGACCAATAGGTACTTTCTTACTGTCTCTTGCGGCAGAACTTCGTGCTCCCCGCTTGGCTACTTGGGCCTTAAACTCCTCGAACGTATGTTCCAGCCCAGCTCTCTTTAGTGAAGCAATAAAAGCTTCCGGGCCTCTGCGCCAGTCTGACCCGGAAGTGACGTCATCGCTGGCCATCGCGGAATCTCCATCCGCTCCTGGGTCCCGCACCGGAAGTGCGTTGAGGACCGGAAGGGGCGGTGGTGGCCTGTTACCACTCCGCTGTCTTGCGATGCTTGTTGGTTCCTCCGGAGCCGTCTCAGATCCCATCTCCACCGCACTGGGAGTCGCCATGGCCGTGGGACTTCTACGCGGTTCAGGCCGCACCAGCGCTCGCCGTCGGGGGGTCTCCGGACTCGTCTGCTCCATCTCTAGGGTAAGTGGAACTTCTTCTTTACAGCTGGGGTTGTCCGCCGGCCGGCGCATCACCACCGATCACAGGCTGTCTCTTTCATCCGACGAGGACTGCAACGGCTCCTCTGCTGGGGAATCACCTCGAGTCCTTGCGGCACCGCCAGTGGGTATGGGTACGGAACGGGCCCGCTCCGGTACCTCCACTGCGGTCACGCTCTCCTCCGTCGGGACATCTCTTGGTAGCTGGGCCTGGGTCCCTACCGCAGGGGTGACATATGGGACAAGGGCAGCCTTCGCATCCGCTTCCTCCATCTCGATCAGCGTCGCTGGAGAGGCATCTCGCGGGGTCATTATTGTAGGGCATGGCTCGATAGGCCAGAGGTAGAACGTGCCACACTGTTGGCACCGTGCCATAGTACTTGGAGCTGGTCCGGGTGACCTGCATTGGACGCACAGGCACGCAGATATTCTCGGCCATCAACCTCCACAACCAGGAGGCCTTCTGGAAGCTGATAAGTGGTTATGCTTAAGTCAGCAATCTTTTTTGCGCAGGAGTTGATTCGTTCAGCTTACTGGTTTGACAATCAGCTCCTTCTCCTTCACCAGTCAAGCAGAAGTGAAGTTCATCAGGCTCACTTCCTGTCCCTCCTTCCACTGGGGAGGACTGTTGGGATTGGTTCTCAGTGTGCCCCTCCCTCTGGTGGAAACAAGAGGAGGGGCACTCTCTTTCTTTGTGTGACGTGGCTTCGTTTGTCGGCCAGTCACTGCACAGGTGGGTGCGGCTACAGCTTTCGTGCCACTCTCTTCTTTTGGCTGGGAATCTGGTTTTGGTGCCAAACCCCTGCACATCTCTCGCCACATTTCTCTTGCAGCCTGCTTGCACGCAGCACGTGCGCGATCAAGGCTTGGAGGGAGTCGCCATTTTGGATTGGCTGCAACCTGCGTTGCAGTGAATGGCGCAGCAGTCGCCATTTTAACCTCCTCCATGCCCCGCAGAGCACATGTATCTCTCGCCGCCATCTTTAGTGAGCCCTCTAAGCACGATAGCGCTACTCTCAGTGTCTATGGTGTAACTCGTTCCTAGACACTTACTACACTTAATGGTGCTCTAACCAATGAATATAACGCATGACATACCCCAGGCTAGGCAGAACTCTCTCCTTGTACACCGCTCTCGCTGACGGTTCATTACAAGCACTCTGTGGTGTGTTTTCTGGATACTAGCTAGTGTACTTGGCATTCCTAAGTACTGGGCGTCAACCTACTTTTGGCTACTCATAGTGCAGACCCTATGCTGAAGTCCCTGACCTTGTTAACAGGCTACCCCCACAGGAATCCTACACTATCTGCCTCAAGGCGACTAGAACAGCTATAGCCACTTTATCCAAATGTACATCACCCTCCTAAAGCACCTAGGGTGTACTGTGCGAAAGGACTGTCTCTCCTGACTACCCCTAGTCTGCAAAAATGCCCATCCTTCTGCAGCCCTTGCTTTGAAAGTGTACATACATCTTTCAGCTCTGCTTCGCTGAAAACCTGTCCTGTTTATCTCAGCAGCGCCTCCAAATCTAGCCCATACTCCCCCCCCCCTAATCGCAGATCAGGTCCCCTAAGGTGTTCTGGGGTCTGGCTATATGTCTCTGTGTGGTGCATACCTGCTGGCAACAGGAGGGCCTGAGTCTCCCGCGATGACACACGGCGGCACAGCATTGTTAAAACGGAGGGGGCTGTCACAGGGGACAGGGGGGGAGATGAACCAAGTAAATTCTTGGTAACAAAGGGGTATTAAAAGGAGCAATGACACATTCCAACGCATTTCGTAACACAGTTACTTCTTCAGGGAATACATGCAACTGGGGGAGAGTACATACTTATATATCAAACAACCCCCAATCCAAGATAAGATGTCATATTACTGCACCAATCCATGAAGGTGCATCTAATTGCTTATAAAGGTCATACAAACACAGTGTCAATTAAAAGAACAGAACATATATAAAATGCATAATACAATAAAAACAATGCAAATGTATATTATTTAGACATCAGAATTTTGAAAAAGAGAAGCCACAATTAGAGATAAAGATAGATATATAGATATAAATATGATTGCTTAAAGATTAATACAAGGACCAAATATCTATGTCTTCGTTTAACCCCTTAGGGGTCAACGTACTCATTTGGTAAATCCAAAATGTTTCTTGATAGGAGAGGCTTTTAATTCTATCACCACCCCTTCTTCTTTTGAAACCACTTTAATGCCCTTAAACATTAGTTTGGAAGGGTCTTTGTTATGAGATAATGCAAAGTGGCGAGAGAGACTGTGTTTCTCATAACCAATTTTGATATACCTGATATGTTCCTGTATTCGAATCTTTAAGCATCTTTTGTGCGGCCTATATAAGTGAGCTTTTTAAGTGATAAATACAGTTAGACTACAGTTAATATACTCACTTTCTTCATGCAAGACCAATAATCTCAGCTGATATGACATGGATTTAATTGCATTCTCTTCACAGGTATGTTCCTGATGTGCAAAACCTGTGTAAAAGACAGACTGACTCTGGCCTTGTAGAATCGATATAAATATGTACCTGATGTGCAAAACCTGTGTAAAAGACAGACTGACTCTGGCCTTGTAGAATCGATATAAATATGTACCTGATGTGCAAAACCTGTGTAAAAGACAGACTGACTCTGGCCTTGTAGAATTGATATAAGTATGTTCCTGATGTGCAAAACCTGTGTAAAAGACAGACTGACTCTGGCCTTGTAGAATCGATATAAATATGTACCTGATGTGCAAAACCTGTGTAAAAGACAGACTGACTCTGGCCTTGTAGAATTGATATAAGTATTATTTATTTATTTATTTATAAAATATTTTACCAGGAAGTAATACATTGAGAGTTACCTCTCGTTTTCAAGTATGTCCTGGGCACAGAGTAAAACAAATAATACATGGTTACAAATACAGTTACATAAATGAACAAGGTATACATTTATATACAAGACATTGCATGCACAGTTAAAGAAAATATATATTATGAGCGTATGAAACAGTTACAGACCAGATTAAAGTGTGAGACAGCCTTAGATTTGAAAGAACTTAAGCTGGTGGTGGATATGAGAGTCTCTGGTAGGTTGTTCCAGTTTTGGGGTGCACGGAAGGAGAAGGAGGAACGTCCGGATACTTTGTTGAGTCTTGGGACCATGAATAGTCTTTATAATAGGAATAATAAGTATGTTCCTGATGTGCAAAACCTGTGTAAAAGACAGACTGACTCTGGCCTTGTAGAATTGATATAAGTATGTTCCTGATGTGCAAAACCTGTGTAAAAGACAGACTGACTCTGGCCTTGTAGAATTGATATAAGTTAGTATGTTTGAATTTAAAAAGTGTTTTTTTTTTTCCTTTTAACTCTGTGATGTTAATTGAACAACTGGAACAAGCTGATTGATTGGGGAGGGGGAGGGTCATGTGACTGCTTTATCTGTATAATACCAACACCTCTCCTGCAATTGGCATTAGACAGTGAGGCATTTAAAGTGAGCTTTTTAAGTGATAAATACAGTTAGACTATAGTTTGACTAGAGGTGACTGGGGACTGGATCTACTGCACACTCTTTTACTCAAGACAACAAACGGTAAGCTATTCAGATCACACTATGATCCCAAGCTTGCTAACCTGCCTATTTCAACCCCCCACCCCTTTACAACTTATTTACTGCAGTCTCTCCCAAAACTGACTGCACAATACACTGAAACCCTGAACTGACTCTAGCATTGCAATACAGCTAAACATTTGACAAGGAACAGGCACACCTGCTGTTTAGTCTGCTCACACTCACTCTGCTCACAACAGCTCCTTGCAGCACTGCCTACCTCTGGCATCATGAACCTGCTATGTATTTTAACTTTTTTCTTTCTCCTGGCCTCATGGAGATGTTACTCCCTCTATCCACTACAAACTCCTCCATCCTGGCCCACACCCAACATCACCATACACCCTGGACTACTCAAAAGCCTTGCACTATCTACTGAATGTTGGTGGAGAACTCTAAAAACCAGCACACCAACCACTGCTCACTCAAATGGCAAACACTACAAATCTACAACTTGCAAACAACTAACCAAATTTCTACTCATACTATTACTCTCTTTAGCAGGTGATATTGAACCTAACCCAGGTCCTCCCATTTCAGCTCTGTCCCATGCCCCTGAGAATTCCACCTTTAAATTCCAAAAACGCCATCTGTCGCCCATATAAACATCCGGAGCCTGCTGCCCAAACTGGACGAACTAAGGGCATGGTGCCTTATGCATAAACCCAAAGCCATCGTTCTTACAGAAACATGGCTATCCCCTAAAATCCCTGATGCAAATATTGCCATTCAGGGATACTCCATTTTAGGAGGGATAGGTCAAAGAGAGGAGGAGGGGTGTTATTTTATATTGCAGACACATTACAATTTACACTGTTAAATTGCCCACCAAGCCCACCCTCTTTTGAAATTCTAGTTGGCAAAATCTGCCTCCCCTTTTCTAAGCCCATCTTGCTGGCTGGCATCTACCGGCCCCCTAAAGCCCCTCTACAATCCTTGACTGATATTACCCAATTTCTTGGCTCCATTTCCTCTCTGAATGAGAAGAGTGAGCTGCTAGTTCTTGGGGATTTCAACTTCAATTGGCTTGACCCTAAAAACCACAAAATCCAGCTACAACTCAAGTCACTTAACCTATCGCAACTCATTTCCCAACCCACACGGATAAACCTGAAATCGCATAACCATTCCTTGCTAGACTGGATTCTCTCCTCAAACCCCAGCAGAATCCAATCCTCTGGCATCCTTCCTGATATTTTCAGTGACCATGCAATAGTGTACTGTGTAAGGAAAATTAAACCGCCCCATTCAAGCCCTAAAGTTCTCCTCACTAGAACATTTAAAAACTTTAACCCACAACAGTTTCTGGATGACCTTACCAACTGCCCATGACACAGAATCGATTTAATTCCCGACCCTGATTCTGCGCTCGACTATTTCTAATCCGAGTTCTAAAAACTCTGCGATACCCATGCTCCACTACGCAAAATAAGGGTACGGGGGGCCCACCTTCCATGGGTTACACCTGACCTTATAGCAATCTACCAGTTCAGGGATGCCTTGTGGAAAAGCTACAAAGAAACTGGCACTACCAAGGATCTCAATCACTACAGATGCATGCGGAACATGTGCACAAGGCAAACAAGGCATGCAAAAGCACAATATTACTCTGACAATCTCCACCAGAATACATCAAACCCAGCTAACTTCTGGAAGGTTATCAACAATATATTCCAGCCTCCTAACCATCAACAACCAAGTAATATCACTAAGGGGGATATTACTCTGACAAACCCCACTGACATCGCAAATGCATTCAATGATTACTTTGTGGGGTGTGTCACTAACTTATTAGCGAAACACAGCACAAACCCAAAACATGAATCTCATCCTGGGAGTATCCCTACAGTCCCACCCCCTCCCAACACTGCCCACAATTTTCAATTTGGCCCAGTATCTGAAGAGGAGATTATACAAGCGCTCCTCAAACTAAAACTAAGCAGGCAATGTGGACCCGACTTACTACAATCTAGGTTCCTACGACTTGGTGCCCCAGCCATTGCCAAACCAATTGCGTCCATAGTCAACGCTATCCTGTCTGCAGGCCATATCCCTAAGACCTGGAAAACTGCCAGAGTTGTCCCAATCTTCAAAAGTGGGGACAAAAACACTGTCTCAAACTACAGGCCAATCTCACTTCTCCCAATTCTATCCAAAGTCATGGAAAAATGTGTCCACTCCCAATAAAGCGATTTCTACACCAAGACAAATTTCCCTAGCCAATTCCAATCTGGATTTCGCCCCAAACACTCCACCGTAACTACCCTGCTAAAAGTTTGCAATGAAATCCAGTGTGGAATGGAACGGGGACAACTCACTGGTGCAGTATTCCTAGATTTTGCAAAGGCTTTTGACACAGTCGATCATGCTATCCTGTTTAACAAACTCCAGAGCTCTGGAATAGGGAAACATGCTTTAAACTGGTTTCAGTCCTACCTATCAGGAAGATCCCAACATGTGTCCATCTCGGGCTCTAACTCCAACCCCCTGGATATCACCTGTGGTGTCCCGCAAGGCTCTGTTCTGGGGCCCCTACTCTTCTCAGTGTTCATTAATGATCTTCCCACAGCTTGTAAGGAAGCCTCAATACACATGTATGCAGATGACACAATCCTACATGCACACAGTCATAGCCTCTCTGACCTTCAACACATACTTCAGTCTGACTTTTTGAGACTCGAAAACTGGATTTCCCAAAACAAACTGTTTTTAAACACTGACAAGACTGTAACAATGGTATTTGGGACCAAGACTAAATTTGTAAAGCTTCCAGTGACTGAGCTCCTGATTCGAACCAACGCTAACACCACCCTAACACCTGTCACTAGTTTTAAATACCTGGGCTTATGGTTTGACTCCCACTTAACATTCGGGATGCACATTGATACCCTGACAACCAAGACCTATGCCAAACTAGGGGTACTTTACAGAAACAAATCCTCCCTAAGTCTCCTGGTCAGAAAGCGTATCGCACAGCAGATGCTAATGCCAATTATTGACTATGGAGACATAGTATATGGCTCGGCTCCTCAAACCCACCTTAGCAAACTTGACACCCTCTACAATTCAATTTGTCGTTTTGTTCTCCAATGCAACTACAACACACATCACTGCGAAATGCCCAAAGAACTAGATTGGTCAACACTAGAGTCTAGGCGCAAAGTTCACCTTTCCTGTCTTGCCTTTAAATTCTTCAGGGGCAAGCTACACAGCTACCTGAACAAGCTCCTCACCCCTACCACCTGCAGCACTTATCACCTGAGATCAGACTCCAAAAGACTATTCATAGTCCCAAGGCTCAACAAAGTATCCGGACGTTCCTCCTTCTCCTTCCATGCACCCCAAAACTGGAACAACCTACCAGAGACTCTCACATCCACCACCAGTTTAAGTTCTTTCAAATCTAAGGCTGTCTCACATTTTAACCTGGTCTGTAACTGTTTCATACGCTCATAATATATATTTTCTTTAACTGTGCACGCAATGTCTTGTATATAATGTATACCCTGTTCATTTATGTAACTGTACTTGTAACCATGTATTATTTGTTTTACTCTGTGCCCAGGACATACTTGAAAACAAGAGGTAACTCTCAATGTATTACTTCCTGGTAAAATATTTTATAAATAAATAAATAAATATATTGAAGCCCGCACTCACAGTTAATCAAATACACCACGTGGCTTGAATTGCAATTGATAAAGGAATCAACAGCTCTCGCTGACAGTTCATTACAAGCACTCTGTGGTGTGTTTTCTGGATACTAGCTAGTGTACTTGGCATTCCTAAGTACTGGGCGTCAACCTACTTTTGGCCACTCATAGTGCAGACCCTATGCTGAAGTCCCTGACCTTGTTAACAGGCTACCCCCACAGGAATCCTACACTATCTGCCTCAAGGCGACTAGAACAGCTATAGCCACTTTATCCAAATTTACATCACCCTCCTAGGGCACCTAGGGTGTACTGTGCGAGAGGACTGTCTCTCCTGACTACCCCTAGTCTGCAAAAATGCCCATCCTTCTGCAGCACTTGCTTCGAAAGTGTACATACATCTTTCAGCTCTGCTTCACTGAAAACCTGTCCTTTTTATCTCAGCAGCGCCTCCAAATCTAGCCCATACTCCCCCCCCTAATCGCAGATCAGGTCCCCTAAGGTGTTCTGGGGTCTGGCTATATGTCTCTGTGTGGTGCATACCTGCTGGCAACAGGAGGGCCTGAGTCTCCCGCGATGACATGGGGGACAACAGGAACAGGTTACTGGGGTGAATCAAGAGAACAAGGCGCACAACGCACATAGTGAAGAACAGTTATAAAAGTGAATTTTACTAAAGAATAATAAGTTCTGCGTACATCAAAATAAAAACAATCAAGCAATGGATCAGTGGGGTTACCACAGAGGGGGACAGCTGGACACATCACTCTTCACCCGATGTAGAGGAGGAAGCAGGGGACCAGCGGTCATCTATCCAGACAGGAAGGTCCTCAACGTCTGTAGATAGCACTCACTCCGTCTCAGGGTGTTAGAATGGTAAGTCCACAGTGTATAATCCTGCAAACAAGTCCCACAGCTGGGTATAGCAGCCTCCATCAGAGCCACCAGTACCAGATGCCAACAGCATGCCACTACACCTCGTGGGGCGCCTGCCGATGACATCACGGATTCCTCCTCGACTGCAGTACACAGGGGAGCGTCCGCTCCAACGAACAGCACACACGGCGGCACAGAATTGTTAAAACGGAGGGGGCTGTCACAGGGGACAGGGGGGGAGATGAACCAAGTAAACTCTTGGTAACAAAGGGGTATTAAAATGAGCAATGACACATTCCAACGCGTTTCGTAACACAGTTACTTCTTCAGGGAATACATGCAACTGGGGGAGAGTACATACTTATATATCAAACAACCCCCAATCCAAGATAAGATGTCATATTACTGCACCAATCCATGAAGGTGCATCTAATTGCTTATAAAGGTCATACAAACACAGTGTCAATTAAAAGAACAGAACATATACAGAGGCGACACAGTTTATCTGAGTGCGGCTAAGACAAGCAAGCCGGGGGATGCCCCGGCTTGCTAGCCGCACTCCCTCAGCGTGCCACGCATCACCGATGCGCGGGCCCGCGTCATCGGGAGCCTGCGCCCCCTGCACGCGCGTCCAGGGCTCCCCGAGGGAGCCCTGGTGTCCCGCGATGTGGGGGACGGCGGCAGGGGGTTCCGGGGGACCCGGCGGACCCGGCGAGCGGAGGGAGAAAGCCCCAATCAGAGGGCGCTCCTCCGCGGCTTCGGCGCGCGCCCGGCACCCTCCGGCTCGCGCCAGGTTACTGCTGCGGCCGAGAACGGGCAAATGCTCGAATAAACTCGGCCGCAGCAGTATAAAATGCATAATACAATAAAAACAATGCAAATGTATATTATTTAGACATCAGAATTCTGAAAAAGAGAAGCCACAATTAGAGATAAAGACAGACATATAGATATACATATGATTGCTTAAAGATTAATACAAGGACCAAATATCTATGTCTTCGTTTAACCCCTTAGGGGTCAACGTACTCATTTGGTAAATCCAAAAGGTTTCTTGATAGGAGAGGCTTCCCTTCTTTCTTTAGAAACCACGTTAATGCCCTTAAACATTAGTTTGGAAGGGTCTTTGTTATGAGATAATGCAAAGTGGCGAGAGAGGCTGTGTTTTTCATAACCAATTTTGATATTCCTGATATGTTCCTGTATTCGAATCTTTAAGCATCTTTTTGTGCGGCCTATATATTGAAGCCCGCACTCACAGTTAATCAAATAAACCACGTGGGTTGAATTGCAATTGATAAAGGAATCGACAGCGAAGCTCTCACCGGTAGCGAACGATTTATGTGTGTGTGCGTGTGCGTGTGTGTGTGTGCGTGCGTGTGCGTGTGCGTGTGTGTGTGTAAACTCCCTTATAGATAGGCAGGGAGGGTTAAACATGGTTCAATTCTAACAATGTTCCCAATTTTGACATGCCTGATTTAATTACAGTTACACTGCTCCATTAGGATATACAGATGCAGCGGCCATTATTTTAACAAATCACGCGGTGTATACCTCAGAATACCCATGTCATGTCGCGGGATTTCTTCCAACCGTACCGCCTTAAGATGTGAGCGCAGAAAATGGCATTTTAGTATTCTGTTTTTTAAACACCTGACATTGGCACAGTAGCACAGCACTGTACACATTACAATTCATTCATTTCATTGCATTTAATTGCACACAATCCATGAAATTCAAACAAAGCAACTGCGATAAACACATGTGCCTGGGGTGAATGGCCGCGTTCATGCCGCGTGTAGTACAGCAGCGCACACAAAAACGGTGCCGTGATTTGTTTCAATAACAGCCACTGCATTTGTAGTCAGAGTGGTGTAATGAGTTGCTCAAGTAATTCCGGATAAAGACACCTTTAAACAAGAATCTTCAATGGAAATATTGACACGAATACAATGAGACCTCTGTCAAGGAGTGGGTAAGCATGCACGCTTCTCAATGACAGGACAAATGTCCCCTGAAGGTAAAGGTAACTGAAATATGATCCACACCCTTAAAACCTCATTGAGGATGTCTAATAGATTTCTTCAGCAAGATACAGTACTCACATTTTTCTTTTTGTTCCTTTCCGACTCCATCAGTTTGTATCGAGGACGTGACCAGCCGCAGGTAAAAACATCCAAGAATAGAAAGACAAAAATAGAATTAGCGCACAGCCAAGATGAGCCGTGTGAGACGTGTAGGAGAGCTTTTTTGTACCTCCTTTTTAGTTATGTCTGACTAATAAAATATATTTTGAAGCATCTTTTTGACCCGGACTCCCATGGCGTGCGCTGATTTTATTTTTGTATTTCTGTTCTTCCATTAGGATACAGTTTATCGTGTTCTAGACGTCATGGGGGTTTGAATAAAACATGTAGTCCCTGCCAGTAGGATTCATAGTTCTCTATGTGTCAATAAGTGTGTGCTGATTAAAAAATGTTGCAATACGTTTAAGTTGGGTTTTTTTTTTTAAACTTGTTCTTCATTTGAGTTTTCGTTGTTTTTTTTTTACTACTTTTAGCTTTCCCCCTTGATGTGTCTTAGGCTGCGCTTATAGTGCTGGCGATGCGACGTCGCCTGAAAACAAAAGCATTGCCGCCGTCACATGCGCTTATAATAAGCGCACGCGACGGAGCAACGCAAATTCTTGAAGCCGGTAACATGTGATTTTTCAGAGGCTGTCGCCACATGTGACAGCCTCTGAATCAATCAATGGCCAGGTCGCCAGCGACGTTGCCGAAAGTTAAATTATAACTTTCACGGGTGACGTCACCCATTGCCGTCGCGCGCACTATAATCGCGGCCTTAAATTGGGTTTAAGGCCAGGTTGAAATCACCCCCATCCCCCCTCAGAAATAGGACTCCTTCCCGAACATTGCCAGTTGAAGCATTACAATTTCTATCAAATCTATTTGCTTAGTATTGGGGGCATACAGAGGACATTTGTGAAAGCCAAATCTGTGCCAAAGAAACAGGGAGTTACCGAGGCAGCTTCTCCGGCATTTCATTTAAACACTTGGGAAAATCGCGGGGCCGCTGTAAACGCCACGCCCCCCCCCCCCCCCCTGCAGAGAATCTCATGCCCCCCCTGGGGTGTGCGCCCCCCAGTTTGCGCACCCCTGCAATAAAGTACAAATACCAATCCATATTCATCATTATAGCTACTATAAGAATTAGATTTTTTTTTAATATTGCTTTTATTTTCCTCATCACAAAAAGGTGCACTCATTTATACTGCATTTTCATCAAAGTCTTTGTTGGTCACAATTCATTCTTTAACAAGCAGTGCTTTTTCATTTGGATTTCTATGGCACCCATCTACAGTATTGTTTATACTTTGCAAACTTAATCCGTGAACTTGGCAGTAACCCTTCTGTAGTTTATATTTTTCTTTAAAGAGGTCAAGACTTTTACGGGCACAAATTGAAGTACAAGTTGTTAGAAGGCACAACTAAGTTCAACTCACATTGTGTTTCACAGGAATTTCCCAGGTTGGAAGTTTGAATGTAGAGAAACCATGGAATTTCCAGTGAGCTGGAACAGGATGCATGATCTTTTTGACCTCTACAATGGTGCTGGGCTTGCAACTATTGCCTTGTTCTGTATAACGTTTCTTTTACAATCCAAGAAAAATGTAATAGCTTTACAAAGACAGGACACGAAGCTTGTGTGACCAACGGGCTTTAGATATCTCTCTTGCGTTGATGGGGCTGACAGATGTGGTTCCACCTAAGGTTTGTTTTTTTTTTAGATGGGAAAAGGGGTCACCAGAGGTGAAACATGTTATTTTCCACTCTGGGGACCCCCTGATTCCCAATAAAGGTACCTGCTTTATACCTATTTTAATAAAAAATATCTTGGGATGCTCCTGAGGTGTAGCTTTTTATTAGCACACAGCTATAAATTGGATAACATTCCTTCTGTAATTGCATGCATGCTTACACAAGACATCCAATCACTGGGAGTGCTAAACTACTGCTTGTTGTAGTCATATTTGTGGTATAAAAACAACATGGCTACATTATTATCATACATTGCAAAAGTTAGTGCAATGTCTGAAATATATTTGCCATGTTGATTCCAATGTGCATTCCTGCCTGCTTGAAAAAAACCCCGGTAAATAGTCCCTTCAATAAAACATTCATACATTATCTAAATCATTTTATGACAGACCTGTCAGGCTCTAAATCCCCTACCTCGGCAAAACGTTCTGCAAGGGGTTTTCACAAAAATGCCAACAAATTACAAATTGAGGGTCACATGTAAAGGACAATAAAGATGGAATAAATACCTTGTTGGATACCGTGGGTTTCTAAAAAAAAAGTCCCTAAATGATAATATTTCAAAGTAGAGCAGATGCTGATCAGTTGCAGCCGGGGCCGCAGACAGCTTTCCCGGGGCCCAGGACTAAAGTTTCCACCGGGGCCCCCCACCCACGTGTCAGCAGCCTTTCAAACCCCTCCCTCCCCCCATTTTCTCTTATACCCCCTTCTCACACACCACGTCGCTCTCACCCCCCTCTTACACTCCTTGTCACACACCCAAAAGGCCCCCCTCCCTAAATACACACACGCCCAATATGCTCCCCTCCCTAAATACACATACAATAATCCCCCTCCCCAAATACAGATACACACAGTAGGCTCCCCTCCCCAAATACACACACACACACACACACACACACACAATATGCTCCCATTCCTAAATACACATACAATAAACCCCCTCCCCAAATACAGACACACACACACACACATACACAGAATAGGCCCCCCTCCCCAAATTCAGACACACATACACAAATAAACAATAAGCCCCTCCCTAAATATAGACACACACAAACAAACAATAAGCCCCCACTCTCTAAATGCACACACACACACACACACACACACAATAGGCCCCCCATCCCCAAATAGACACACAAACCCAATAGACCCCCTCCTCAAATAAACAAACACAATAGGCCCACCTCCCCAAACACACACACACCAAATAGGCCCCTCTCCTCCAATACCCACACAATAGGCTCCCTCCCAAAATACAGACAGATACACACAATAGGCCCCCATCCCAAATACAAACACACACACAATAGGTCCCCTACCCCAAATACAGACACAAACACACACAGTAGGCCCCCCTCCCCAAATACAGACAGAGAGACACACACAGCAAATAGGGCCCCCTCCCCAAATACACACAGACACACAGGCACCCCTCCCCAAATATAGTCACACACACACACACACACACACAAATTGTCCCTCCTCCCCAAATACAGACACACAAGTGGCATAGCTAGACATGCGTTGGCCCCCGGCAAAACAAAATTCAGGGCCCCCTCATGACTCTATTTTCTCTCTATTCTCTCCCCCCGTGTCTTTCTCTCTCTTTTCTCCCACTAGTGTATATCTCTCTCTTTTCTCCCCTCATGTCTCTTTTCCCATTACTGTATGTCTCTCTCTATTTTCTCCATTCATTTGTCTCTCTCCTCCCATTCATGTCTGTCTCTTTTCCCCCCTCGTGTCTCTCTTTTTTCCCCCATGTCTCTCTCTTTTCTCCCCCAGATGTCTCTCTCTCTCTCTCTTTTTTCTATCCCCCAGATGTCTCTCTCTCCTTTCTCTCCCTCATGTCTCTCTCTCTTTTCTCCCCTCATGTCTCTCTCTCTTTTCTCCCCTCATGTCTGTCTCTCTTTTCCTTAATGTCTCTCTTTCTTTTTTCCTCACTCATGACTCTCTCTCTTCTCCCAATCATGTCTGTCTCTCTTTTCCCCTTTGTTTCTCTCTCTTTCCCCTTTGTTTCTCTATCTTTTCCCCTTTGTTTCTCTCTCTTTTCCCCTTTGTTTCTCTCTCTTTTCCCCTTTGTTTCTTTCTCTTTTGTCCCCCTCTATCTCTCTCTTTGCTCACCCTCATGTCTCTCTGTGAGGATTCTGTTCTGGTGCTTCTGCCCCCTTAACCCTTACTCGCCCATCATCCCCATGGCACTCAAGAGTTGCAACCTAGCGGTTGTACTTACGCCCGGCGCGCGGGTAGTGCGCCGGTCCCATCGGCCTTTTCTGTCTCTGGGCGCAGGGCACGTTCCCGGCCTTGATGAGCGGCGCGTGTGCAGTGCGCAGTCTCCCCGTCAGTCTCCGCTCTCCACCCCTCTGTCCCGCCCCTGTCCTGCCATCAGAACGACGCGGCGCGGCTGTACTCTGCGCTCCGCCTCTGTTCCCGTGGGCCCCGCCTCTGGTCCCCGCCCCCGTACTGGCGCGGGTGTCATGGCGCGCGATGACGGCACGCGACCAGGTCGCCTACGTGATGTGCAGGTTGCGTGCGGTGCACATGCACACTCTGATGCGGTCGCAATTGGCTGTGCAATAGGACGCACCTGCATGATCAGCAGCCTATCTGGAACCGCAGCCCCACTGCCTGGTTGCCTCCTTGTGGTGAGAGGTCATATAAATATACTCTCACACTCCCTTACCCTGCCGAGCCTAAGGCCTGGGACCCGCTGCGCTCGTTGGCGCGGGCGGCAATGTAGCGAGTTCCCCACCAGCAGGGGAATCCTCGCGAGCCGGTCCCGGTCCCCCCTGGCGGCACAGCTGACTACACGCTGTGGCGCGTCAGCCGCTAGGAGACACCACAGAATGGTGTTTCCTAGCGTTGACGCGTCACGTGGTGTGGCTGTGAGCCAATGGGGAGGGGAGGCTGCGGGAGGAGGAGAGGCTTCGGGGAGCGGGGAGGAGTGTGGAGTGAAAGCAGAGTGAGTGCCTGTCTGTGTGTGTGTCTGAGTGCGTGCGTGCCTGCCTGTGTGTGTGTGTGTATGTGTGTGCCTGTCTGTGTGCGTGCCTGTCTCTGTCTGTGTGTGTGTGTGTATGAGTGCGTGCGTGCCTGTCTCTGTCTGTGTGTGTGTGTGTGTGTGTATGTATGTATGTATGAGTGCCTGCGTGTGTGTGTTTTTTTTACTTACCTGCAGCCCGTGGCAGCCCGTGGAGGGAGGGGGGGGAAGAGTAGCGGGTCCCTCCGCTCAAGCCACGCCCCCCCCTCCCTGTCAATCCTCCCACTCCCGCCCACCTCCCGCTCCGGCCCCTCACGTCATGGCCGCGCCCCCTCACGTCATGGCCGCACCCCCCCCCCCCGACCCGTTTGGCCACGCCCCCCCCCGCTCCGAGAAAAGTATCCTGTAGACCGCAGATCGCGGTACAGCGAGTTGCACGCGCCGCCGGCAAGCAAGCCAGCCGTGCGGACGCGTGCAACGGGACCTTAGCCTAACTCCAGTTTGTGTGATACTCACTACTCTGTGCCTGTCTGCCTGTACCTTGCTGCCTGACCTTGCCTGGAACTTACCTTGTGATTATTCTCCTGTGCTGACCTTTAGCTTTGGATACGACTACTCTACTGTACTCTCTCCGGCACTGACGCAGACTTTGGCTCTACGACAACTCTAAATTTAGCCATTGAAGCCATTACACCAAATTGGAGAGGAGGCAATGTTGTGAGCCTACTGGGGAGGAGAGAATCTTATTGGATTTATGAACTTTGTACTCTATCACCACTAGGCCTCAACATTAAATTTGACTTTAAAGCATTTTTGGTTAACACATGAGCTACAGCCAATTTACTTTAGGTTTTTGTATTTCTGCATGTTGATCCATTTTATTACAGGTAGTTTTTATACGAATGAACTATGTATGTAAATGCATTTATTCTGATTGTGAATTACGCCATTTACAGTATATAATAATTGATATATTCAATACACAGTTGTCATACTAAAATGATATAGCATATGTGAATGTTATAAGACATATATAACATGATTTATTAATGTATCTAACACATAGTTTAATAGTCAATTTATAATACATGAAGGATTGGCACATAAACATTAATAATTAAATAATTAGTCACATTAAGTATTAATATATCCTTTTATAAGTATAACAATATAACACAATTTTTATTTACTTTATACACTACTTATACCTAAGTTATACACACATTCACCACTGTATAGACCATTAACACATAATACAAATATGTATTTGTTTTTAAAATACATATATCACTTATTAGTATAGTAATCACTTTATACACACTTCAGTGTTTAACCTATACATCACACTGCATTTAGATTTTATATATCTGATTCTACGTATGTTTTATGTTGACACTTATTCACTGCATTTCTTATAGCAAATAATCGTTTTTTCGTTTTATGTATAAGTTTGTTTTTGATATTTGTATGTTTTGTATATCAGCTGAGTTTGTTTTATTTCCATATTGTTGCGCTATAGCAGGACGTTATTACCGGCGAGTGCGCATGCGCAGGACTTATCAGGTGAAATTAATAATTTACAATTAACCATCTATAAAAAAGGACATCTTGGGACAGATTAATTATACCCCTGAGGAAGGAAGCAGCGCTTCTGAAACGCGTAGGGTGGTCACGCTGACTTTACTGCCGAATTTTTTATTTATTTCACCCCCCCTCCCCCACGGACTGCTGTGTTGAATCTGCCTATACGGACTGAGAAATCATTGTAAAGTTTCTGGCGAATCTGCTGCCGTCGTTCGCGAGCAAGCTGCACACACTCCCTAGTGTATCGAGAGAGGCGATCCGCCCACACACCAGCCGGTGTGTGCAACTCTTCACCAACGGAGGATAACGTGTCCAGCTGCAGCTAGCCACTGAGGAGAGGGGATACTCTCAAATATATCCACCGCTTGCCCTTATCATCCATCTGGTGAGTGGGCATTTCTACCATTGCAGCAGTTTATCAGTCTGACCTTATTACATTTGTTTTATGTACCATTTTTATTATTTTTTATGTGTCCAATGTATGTTTTTATTAAATGCTATATTTATTTAATTATCACCTGTTGATCACTTCAGCTGTTTGTTTTTTGTGTTGTATGTTTTGTTTGTCACGTTACCAAACAGTATTATGCTATGCACTGTTTTTATTCTTTTGAAGCACTCAGCACTTCACCTGGAGACATCTCGAGATCTGCACTTCTAACAGGCTCGGCAGTTTATATCCTTTTGTATTACATTCTATGTTAGGCGCCTTAGATACATATTCCTTTCCATCTACGACGACTCTACTCTCTCCCATCCTGACTCCGGCTACGTACCCCAACGATTCGCTACTCTACATTCCTAGACCCTGCAAGTACCTCGTTTACGCTGTCCTTTATTACCCTCATCCGGCCTGCAAGACTATCTAGACGCGCCCTCACGGTTGTGGTCGGCGTTCTGTACCAATTCCTACCTCAGCCCCACGGTCGCGCCTCGTTTGTGGTGAGCTACGCGTTACATTCTCTCTTTTTTCTCCCCCTCGTGTCTCTCTCTCTTTCTTTGCCCCCTCACATCTCTCTCTTTGCCCCCCTCATGTCTCTCTCTTTGCCCCCCCCCCACGTCTGTCAGTTCTCACCCTCACGTCCCTCTCTCTCTTTTCTCCCCTCACCTCTTTGTATTTCTCTTTTGTACTTCATGTTCTCTTTGTGTCTCTTCTTTCCTGTCTTGTTCCCTTTTCATGTCTGTTTTTATGCACACGTACACAAATAGGCTACCCTCCCCAAATACAGACAGACACACAAACACAAGATGAGATCTCCTCCTCAAATACAGTCACACAGACACAATAACCTCACCCCCCCCCCCCCCTGAAAAAAAATCACACAAGTTAGGAGTAAGGGGCCTGGGAGGGGAGTATAAGGGGGTTCTTGGGCATGTGTGTTTACCTGAGGCCCTTGGATGGGCCTGCTGGAGCAGCATGGCCAGTGCAGAACAGAGCCCTGTAGGCCCGTGGGGGCCTGGGGAAGGGAGGGACAGATGGGGGTGCGGAGGGAAGGGGAGGGCTCTCCAGTCTTGCAGGAGAGAGGGGAGGGACAGATAGGGGCGGCAGCCAGAAAAGGGGAGAGCCTGTCGGTGCCTGCACTAAGAGAACTGTAGGGTTGGCGGCAAGGAGGCCGGGCCTTTTGCCTGGCCAGGCCCGGGACAGCAGTCCCGGCTGTCCTCCCCTATCGGCGGCTCTGGTTGCAGCCCATAAACATGAATATGATGTGTGTCCAGGCAACTGATACATTGCTTAGTTTCATTTGTCTCAAACACAATTCTAATAAAGCATCAATCACCCTTACTCTTTCTTTTTATACATAAAACTATTGCTTGCATAGATGGAATAATGTTAATTAGATTTGCAAATTTGAACACCTCCCATTAAAATAGTATGCCCTATAACTCCTTCCCTAGCACCTCCGCCTGTAACAGATCACCATATTACTCACTGACATTAACCCCAATACTGTACATCAATGTAAAGGGTCATGATACCAAGCGTACATTATAAGGTAAGTCTTACTGTACATAGGATCAACCTGAACTAATGAAAATGATACAGTATGTCTAATCTGTTTAATTAATTTTCTGTAACTATGGTTGGGACAGGTGAGTCCATCCCAGGTGTTAAGTTTCTTCTCAACAGAACAAAAGGTTAACAATCCCAGAATGCCTTGAGAATAGAGTAAAACAAAAGGTAGAATAGAATCTAATTCTTATGTCGACATGGGTTCTATTTTTTACAACCTTATTCAGAACCCTAAACTATCCATTAACTAGTACAGTGCCGGGGTGAACTATCAATCCTTATCTTTGATTTAATTTAAAAAAAAACTAAGTGTTTTTCAATAGTGTGTCTCCAATGTACTGTAGGCATATTAGTGAATAAAAAATAATAGGAAGAAATAAGTCCTGTAAACTGTAGCCCAGAAAGACTACCAATGACCCTACTTTTGGACACCTATCATCACAATCCAGCCTTTTAAACACATCACCGGCACTGGTTCATTTGATCTGCAAGCCGCAATGCCTTATTCTTCCAGAAATAGGATTCATTTTACTACTATAACTACTGTATATGCCTTTTATGATCTGCTCTTGAGTCTCCAGGTAACGGTGCCACACCTTTAATATATGATTTCCACATAAATACCAAGAAATGTATTTATTTATACAAATGTTTTACCAGGAAGTAATACATTGAGATTTACCTCTCGTTTTCAAGTATGTCCTTGGAGACATATGGAGGGCGGAGATGGAGTCCGTGGATGGGCAGACAGGCCGCAGAAGACCTGCGAGCGCGCGCGTAACAGGGCCATGAGACTGCGCCTGCTGGGAGTCCGTTGCGGTAGGAGCTTTGGGGTGAGGAGACGGTCTCCAGCCGCCAGGATGGCGAATCCTCAAAGAGAGGGACAGACAGCACGAACATTTGTTACGGTTGGCAGAAGGTTCCACATTGTTACTATATTTTGTTATGTTTGTGTTTTATTAAATTGGGATTTTTATCAGCAAGAGTTACCCAGCATATCATTAACCTGTGGGAGAAACGTGGATGTGATATCAGGAAAGGAAGGATTCATGTACTTCCACGAACAAGGATTGCATCATCATCACCATAGAGACCATTCCATGTGTCTGTGCTCACACAGGCCTGGGTGAGTATTTCTATTATTTATTTATATTCCATTCTAACTTGTTCCTTAAACCTGGGATACACCTTGTGAGCTGCATTTACTGTGGTTCTAGTTAAACCCTTGTGCAGCCCTCAAGTGGTGAGGGAGCTCAGCTATCACCCTATCTGGTCTGTACTCTGACCCAAAGGTATTGTCCCTCCTTGAACTGTGTGTTTGTATCAGTTTTTCATTTTTTTTTACTTTCTCTATTTATTACACAACTCGGGACGAGTTGTGTTCGGCACCGTGAGAGTGTGAGCCAATTGGAGACAGTGGCATCTTCCCCATTCCTGGATAGGAGAGGGTTAAACTGACGTGCCAGAAGCCAGCAAAGTATACCAAGCAATCCTCTGAGTGGACAAGCGGTGTTTACACCGGTTCATCACTAAGCGGCAAAGAGAGATCCCATGTGTATGTGCTCACACAGGCCCGTGTGAGTATTAATTATTATTATTGGCTATATTTACCCACCCCCTGTTAATAGTACCAATTGCAGTGCATTGACTGCGATTCAGTAGGACCCTTGTGCATGAATTTGGTATTAGGTTATATAACTAACCAGTCTACCTTTCTATTATTGGGTTTTATTCAAATATAAAAAACAGTAAGTAAAAAATAAATAATACATTTTAAACATGAATGTAAGGCTGACTGAGACTAAACAAAAGGAAAAGCTTTGTACACGCTGTCTTTATTAGCACAAGCAGAGCAGCAACATTGTCCAGAGTGTGACTAATCACACAGTAATACACATAATTAGGCCTAATGTTGATGAGGTTATAAAGGAAATCCCAGCACAGGTCAAAGTGAACTAATGGCAGTGACACGTTTAAGGACATGTTTAAGGACTAACATGTGGGCGACTGATGACTTTTTTTTCCCCATCGGAATCTGACTATAACTATTTATAAATGATTTTAAAATGATTACGTAAACCTGGTTAGCTGAGACTTGGAAGATGTTTCATTTCCTCTGGCTATTCCCTTTAAATACTCAGGTATTCAGCAAGTACAACAAGAGCCTCCTCCCTTTGGCTTTTTTTTACCATCTGATATGGACAGGGTGGAACAGGGGTAAAGAAAGGACTTGTCTGACAAACACTTCCCCATTCAGAAGACCCTCATAAATTCAGCTTGTATTTAATGTGCAAAAACATGAATGCTGCCAAACCTTTGCTATTAGCATGTTTAGATTTGTTTAGGAAAGACAATTAGACTGTTAAATTCTTTACAAAAGGTTTTTTTTCTGACTAGCTAGATCAGATTGCACCTTTATGTGCCTTATACAGTGTACCAAGCAGTCTTTTGGCCAGAACAGCTTCTGGCGTTCGAAGACACCTTAGACACACCCACTAAACTGCTTAGTAAATATGGGCCTAAAAATGTAACTGATGCAGATGAAATATAATACTGCGGCTCAGTGAGGGAGGAGAAGAGTTTATCTGTGCTTTATAACAGTCACTCTTGATCACTGAAACTTTGACTTTGATTCAGCTTTCTCTTCTAACTTTAGGTAGATGTCGTATTTCCTGGAGTTTTACAAAGCAATTACACGAACAAAACGCCAAAGTAAGCCCTAAACAAACCGCAGGTTCATATCACCCTGATGCGCAAGGTCACATTGACAAAGTGATAGATAGATAGATAGATAGACAGACAGGTAGGTAGGTAGGCAGATAGGTAGGTAGGAAGGTAGGTAGGCAGATAGGTAGGTAGGTAGGCAGATATGTAGGTAGGTATGCAGATATGTACGCAGATAGGTAGGCAGATAGGTAGGTAGGCAGATAGATAGGTAGGTAGGCAGGCAGATAGGTAGGTAGGCAGATAGATAGGTAGCTAGACAGGTAGGTAGGCAGATAGGCAGATATGTACGCAGATAGGTAGATAGATTTGTTGATGTATCTATACAGTGTTAGCCAAGCTTTAATAATCAAAAATGAATAAACGATACCGTTCTGTGGCTAACCAAATGCTTTTATTTGTGCGAGCTTTCGAGATACACTGATCTCTTCTTTCAGCGGTGTCACAATGAATAAAGCAAGCAAAGGGTTTTACTTAAAAACAGTCCTCTCTCTCTGTCTCTTTCTCTCTTTCTCTCGCTCGCTATATATGTAGCTATATATCTAAATATATATATGGAAAGGGAAACACAGGCACAAATAATGTAAAGGCAACAAGGTAGCCAAACCAAAGTATCAGGGACACATAACAATGGGAACAAAGTACAGTAACCAAATTGACGATGAGCCTGAAAAAAAATGGGAAAAAAACAAATATGCTGAAGTAAGCTTGTTTTGAGCTTATGCGCAAAAGTTGAAAGCTACTTACAAAGTAGAAGATGTTAACAGGCATATAGGATACATATGCTCCTCTCCAAACTGCAGTGTGATATGGCGGCTTGTCTTGACTGCACGTGCAACGCCGAGACATGGCACCAATGTCGAACTCATGAATTTAGTTACTATACTTTGTTCTCATTGTCGTATCCCTGATACCCTGGTTTGGCTACCTTGTTACCTTTGCATTATTTGCGCCCTTGTTTCCCTTTCCCTATTTATTTTTTAACTATTGTGTATAGTTTTTACACTGTGGCAGCATTTATTGTTACATTTCTCTCGCTTAATTTGACACATTTTGCGCACCTAAGTTGAGATATATATATATTTTTTAATAATTAACAAAAACATGGCAAAATTCATGAAACGTCACAATTTTCAGGAAATTGCAGTGCACGTTGACTTAATCGTTGGCATTCACACTTGTGAATTTTGACTCAGCTGCGGCTTTTTTCACGTCTCACAGGGGAAAATATGACATGGTTCTCGACATCATGCAAAAGCTTTGGTAATCTCTATATATAATAAGATAAGCATGTATTTGACACCGTCATCCGTATGACAAACTGGAACACATGAGGGGAAATGGAAACAAAAAATAGACAGGAGGGCGCTCACCTCTAAATACACCAATGCAACAGCCCCACCCAGTGGTGAATCTTCAAACAAACAGTGATATCATTCAAAATGAAAACAATGTTAAGTAACACAGATAAAATTAATATTATATATATTCTGGAGGAAAGCTGAGCACATTGGTGCTGTGTGGAAGTTGGAGCCAGTGTAATTTGACACCAACAAACGCTGACTTTCCCTACAAACAGATTGCCAGATGATTTCAAGCCTCAGCAGTGGTATTGTACCTCTTAAAAGCAAAGAAACCCTTATGTGATTTTTACCTCTTGTTTTCTTGTAAGTGTGCATTACCATTTTTTACCTTATAATAAACTCCTATTTTTGGTAATGCACTAGGGTTGTACGCTGTTGTCTTTTTTCTTGCAGATTTCCTTTGGGGAGTGATTCTCCCAGATACTGCTGCCTCCCTTTTGTTTTTTGCAATCATATATATATATATATATATATATATATGCAAATATAACTGTATGCTCATCTGCATGTCTTAGGCAGGTCTGCAACCCCACCTTTCCCCATTATCACCCAGCATACAGCACTTCCACTGCAGCAAGGTATTCTGGGAAATGACATGCAAATGAGCACACAGTGTCACTTTTTGCCTCAATAACCATTTTTAACATGGTTCCCTATAGGCTTAAGCTTGCTGCATGGTCACAGCTTTGAGCACAGCCAGGGTTAAGGTGCATACCCAGAAAACCACCCACAGACAGCTGTTTCGACCTTGATGGGTCTCATCAGTGTGGGGTTGATTTTACTGGGAATGCAAGAGAGGCTATGGGATAGGCTAAACCATAATACTGACTTAACCCAGTGGGGGTGCTAGGCAGGACCCCTGGACCATTTCCATGTTTGGACACACGTAACTATGCTACCTAACACTGTTGCTGCTATTATCATTGTGGATTTGTATCACCTCTGAACCTCCAGTTGTTTGTGCTGGTTTCTGGACTCTGTTCTCTTTTTAGGTGTGTTTATCTAGCACATCCTTATTGATACACTGACTTCAGTGTGTGACCCTCAGCAATTGAGGTGATCACCAACCCACAGACTGATACTATTGTGTGGGTTTGGACTACTTTTTGCCCTCATTTATTTTATACCTTTACATGGAAAGATCTATCTATTGGGCTAGTAGTTTATATTAGTACAGAATTGTCCATTTATAGAGAACCTTATGATGGACAGGAAATGCAACCCCATTTTTGCTTTCTGGGGGCAAATCACATCACAGGGATTGAAGTCAGGCCCCTCCACTTTTGTTGCGACCACGTGATGGCTAAACCTAAGTCATCAGTTGATTGTGATCCCAGAAGACCAGCGATCTTTCGGCAATAATAGGGCTAACCATCCTTACATACCATATTAAGGGAATAGTGTATCAAGGCAAAGTGTTATACTCCCTATACCTGTATTACAAGTGGCACACCTTAAAACCCTGTACCACTTTGATTCAACGTAATCGAGGTATTTCATTTCGTTTTTGAGGTGTGCCACTTGTAATATAGGTATAGGGAGTGGCAATTGGAGAAGTTGGGGAAAAGTTACGTGGTGCATAAATTAAAATGAGATGCATCAAAATTCTGCTTCTACGTGCATCAATTTTTGTATTTATCTATTTTTTGCATCTCCAACACAGTTTGTGTCACATGCATGAAACTCCTTAATTACATTTGAAGCAGAAAATGGTAGTATATCAGCACAAACTTATTTTTGAACTTTCTTCACGTTCATACATCACTCCCAAAATGTTAGAGGAAAAATTAAATATTTTTGCAACTAATGTTTATCCCACATATAAAATATGAAGCAAAGGGAACGGAACCTACAGGTATCTAGGCCACACTGTATGAAAAAAACAGAGGTTTCCAGAGTATAAAAGCTTGTACGTAGTGGATCTTAGAGCAGCTATTACTTTTATTTCTTTGTACCCTTTAAAATTGCTGGCCCCACTCACTGACACCCTAGTTTAGGTAACTGTACCAATTTCCATTCCTGAGAAACATATAACAGACTAATTACTCTCATTACCGGGTTGAAGGAGCAGCTCAGTAAGTAATGACATTGACTGGCACTGAGTTTGGAGCCTGGTTCAATTATCAGCATTAGCTCCTTGTGACCTTGGGCAAGTCACTTTATCTCCCTGTGTCTCAGGCACTAAAACATAGATTGTAAGCTCCACGGGGCAGTGACATGTACCTGCAAAATGTCTCTGTAAAGTGCTACGTACAACTAGCGGCGCTATACAAGAACATGCTATTATTTATTATAACTAATTCATAAATTAAATTGTTGTTTTCTATAATAGTCAAGTAAAAGTAGCACATTACTATTGTAATAAGTAGTAGCCAAGCAACGAATGGAAAATGACTGAATATTTTGTTTGTACTAGTCTATTTTTATAGTTGGAAAGTAGAAAACAAATAGTAAAACATGTCATTACAGCCATGATGGTCCTGGAAAATTCTGATTTTGGTACGTTTTCGTAATTAATTTTAGAACCACACTAGACAAGTGCGGCTGAGACTGATATTATAAAACTGAATATTGCAGCGGGGGTTTTTGTCAGTAGTGGAAAAAGCTTACAGCCAAGTATTGACATGCTTGGAAATCTCTGAGTAATATAAGGAAAGCCCCGGAGAGATGTTTTTGAAAGATAAGCAAGATTCTCTGATGCTGTACATGTCAGCTGTGTATGTCAACTCCCTAATCTAATCTTGCAATCACTGTTCATACTTTAGAATATATTCAGAGGTGCAGCCAGCCGGAAGTAAATTACTTGAGATGATTTATCTATGATTTTTTTTTTTAAGGTCATTGAAACTAAGGGCTAACTGTCACTTCCGTGAATTTGACAGAAGAAAAAAAAACTTTTACAGTAGTTCCGGTTTTGACAATGCCCCCTTCCATTTATAGTTTCTGACCCTGCTAGGCCAGCACTAGATACTTTTTGCTCCTTCTGCATAAATTCACTATTATACACTTGTACAAATATAGACACAGTAATGCAGTCGGACACACAGCGTACATATTTATAAGCATCATTAAAGAATGAGATGAAAGAGAAGAGACGTGCAGAGAGTCTCATAGTGTAAAAGCATTTATCAAAAGAGACTAACATTCACATGTAAGTACTGTATTGCACTTAGAATTTAACAAACATATAATGACTTATTGTATTGTATTGTATGTCTTTATTTATATAGCGCCATTAATGTACATAGCGCTTCACAGCAGTAATACATGTGGTAATCCAATAAATAACAGATAATATAAATAACAGATCATGGGAATAAGTGCTTTAGACATTAAGGAAGAGGAGTCCCTGCCCCGAGGAGCTTACAGTCTAATTGGTAGGTAGGGAGAACGTACAGAGACAGGAGGGAGTTCTGGTAAGTGCGTCTGCAGGGGGCCAAGCTTTATGTGTCATGTGTTCAGAATATCCACAGTGCTATTCATATGCTTCTTTAAGCAAGTGTGTCTTAAGGTGGGTCTTAAAGGTGGATAGAGAGGGTGCTAGTCGGGTACTGAGGGGAAGGGCATTCCAGAGGTGTGGGGCTGTCAGTGAGAAAGGTTTAAGGCGGGTGAGGGCTTTAGATACAAAGGGGGTAGAAAGAAGACAAAAAATGGAAGGGTTCCGGCGCAACTGTGCATGACAGATTTCCAGACAGCTCCCGGATGAATATTACAAAACTTTATTGGCACATTACACACTAGGGCTACACCACGATCTCCCCCTCTACGCGTTTCACGCTTAAGTACAGCGCTTCGTCTCCATTTTTTGTATACCTACAGAAGGCTGCACGCGGGAGCTGAAGATTAGAGGAGAGCAGGACCCAGACCGGAGTTGCAATATAGGTAAGGGTTATTACATTTCCCTCCTACTCCTGTCATCTTAGTGGCCATGCGTAGCTCCCTCTTTCCCAGCCACACATGACCTTGCTGACACCATAGGTGCCAACTACTGACTACCGAAGCGCAGGACAGTTTTTTTCTTTGGGTAGAAAGAAGACATCTTTGAGAAGAACGCAAGAGTCTGGATGGTGCATAACAAGAAATTAGGGCAGAGATGTAAGGAGGGGCAGAAGAATGTAAAGCTTTAAAAGTGAGGAGGAGAATGGAGTGTGAGATTCGGGATTTGATTGGAAGCCAGGAGAGGGATTTCAGGAGGGGAGATGCTGAGACAGATCTAGGAAAGAGTGGAGTGATTCTGGCAGCAGCGTTTAGGATAGATTGTAGGGGAGACAGGTGAGAGGCAGGAAGGCCGGACAGCAGGAGGTTACAGTAATCAAGACGAGAGAGAATGAAGGCCTGAGTCAGAGTTTTAGCAGTCGAGCAACAGAGGAAAGGGCGTATCTTAGTTATATTGCGGAGGAAAAAGCGACAGGTTTTAGAAATGTTTTGAATGTGAGGGGCGAATGTGAGAGAGGAGTCGAGTGTGACCCCTAGGCAGCGTGCTTGGGCTACTGGGTGAATGATCGTAGTTCCAACAGTAATGTGGAAGGAGGTAGTAGCACCAGGTTTGGGAGGAAGTATGAGGAGCTCTGTTTTAGCCATGTTGAGTTTATACCATTGTGTAATAAGTATAAAAGAAATAAGTCAAAACCAATGTGGCTAAATAGGCAGGTAGAGGAGGAAATGGACAAGAAGAAGAAGGCATTTAAATTCTTTAAATCAGAAGGGATGGAGACATCGTATCAGAATTAAAAGCAATGTAACAAAAAATGCAAAGGGGCAATCAAATTAGCAAAAATGGATAATGAAAAAAGGATTGCAATAGAACGTAAGGTCAACCGTAAAAAAGTTCTTTAAGTACCTTAATAACAAAAAAATGAGAAAAGAAAATATAGGGCCCTTTCAGTGTGAGATGGGTAGGCAGATTATTGGAGATAAGGAAAAGCAGAGGTATTAAACAAATTCTTTGCCTCTGTGTTTACCAGGGAAGAATCAAGTTCAATAGTAGCGCCACAGGAGGAAGCCACAACCTCCATATTAATGATCAATTGGTTAACCGAGGAAGAAGTTCATAAACGACTTGCAAAAATTAAAGTATATAAGGCATCTGGCCCCGATGGCATACATCCAAGAGTTCTCAAGGAGTTAAGCTCAGTAATAGCAAAACCATTATATTTAATATTCAAGGACTCCATTTCCACAGGCTCAGTACCACAACATTGGCGTAAAGCAGATGTGGTGCCTATATTTAAAAAGGGAGCTAGATCACAACCGGGAAATTACAGACCTGTACAGTAAGCCTGACTTCAATAGTGGGGAAACTACTTGAAGGTTTAATATGGGATAATATTCAAGAATACCTAATGGAAAACAAAATTATTAGTAATAGTCAGCATGGATTTATGAAGGATAGATCATGCCAAACTAACCTTATTTGTTTCTTTGAGGAGGTAAGTAGGAATTTAGACCAGGGTAATGCAGTTGATGTGGTCTACTTAGATTTTGCAAAGGCTTTTGATACGTTTCACACAAGAGGTTGGTGTACAAAATAAAGAAAATTGGAGTCAGTAATAATATATGCACCTGGATTGAAAACTGGTTAAAGGACAGACAACAGAGGGTTGTCATAAATGGAACTTTTTCAGGTTGGGCTAAAGTCGTGAGTGAAGTACCTCAGGGACCGGTAATGGGACCCCTGCTTTTTAACTTGTTTATTAATGACCTTGAGGTTGGCATCGAGAGCAAAGTCTCCATCTTTGCTGATGATACTAAATTGTGTAAGGTAGTATAATCAGAGCAGGATATGATTTCTCTTCAGAAGGACTTGGAGAGACTGGAAACGTGGGCAGGTAAATGGCAGATGAGGTTTAATACAGATAAATGTAAGGTTACGCATTTGGGATGCAAGAATAAAAAGGTGACTTACAAATTAAATGGGGATAAATTGGGGGAATCCTTGATGGAGAAGGATTTAGGAGTGCTTGTATACTGCAGGCTTAGCAATAGTGCCCAAAGTCATGCAGTAGCTGCAAAGGCAAACAAGATCTTATCTTGCATTAAACGGGCAATGGATGGAAGGGAAGTAAACATAATTATGCCCCTTTACAAAGCATTAGTAAGACCACACCTTGAATATGGAGTACAATTTTGGGCACCAATCCTAAGAAAAGACATTATGGAACTAGAGAGAGTGCAGACAAGAGCCACCAAATTAATAAAGGTGATGGACATTCTAACTTATGAGGAGAGGCTAGCTATATTGGATTTATTTACATTAGAAAAGAGGCGTCTAAGAGGGGATATGATAACTATATACAAATATATTCGGGGACAGTACAAGGAGCTTTCAAAATAACTATTCATCCCAAGGGCAGTACAAAGGACTTGGGGCCATCCCTTTAGGTTGGAGGTAAGGAGATTTCACCAGCAACAAAGGAAAGGGTTCTTTACAGTAAGGGCAGTTAAAATGTGGAATTCATTACCCATAGAGACTGTGACGGCAGATACAATAGATTTGTTCAAAAAAGGTTGGACATCTTTTTAGAAAGGAAAGGTATACAGGGATATACCAAATAAGTATACATGGGAAGGATGTTGATCCAGGGATTAATCCGATTGCCAATTCTTGGAGTCAGGAAGGAATTTATTTTTCCCCTTATGAGATATCATTGGATGATATGACTCTGGGGTTTTTTGTTTGCCTTCCTCTGGATCAATAAGTAAGTATAGATATAGGATAAAGTATCTGTTGTCTAAATTTAGCATAGGTTGAACTTTTTCAACCTCATCTACTATGTAACTTTGTAACTATGTTCATCATACCTCTGCCTGCGTGCCAGTCCCTGGGCAGCGGGGGGAAGAAATGTGCAATAGTGGGGACTGATCTCTGGACACCCTGGAGCCCACTTTGGCTGGAGGCGCTAAGCACCCTGCGAAGCAGCTCAGAGGAAGAACCTAAGCCTGCCCTGATCTCCATATTACCGCAGATCAGCTCAGCTTTCCTGACCCAAACAGGTATACGCACCACACCGTAGGTAGCCAAAGCTGTGTAACTCCCACTGAGGGGCGGGAAACAGTGCTACATATCTATAAACTGAGCAGATGGATTATCATCTCCAGATAGATCAAAATTATTATACTGATTTATCTATCTCTAGTAAAAGGAACCAGATCGAATTCTTCATTTAAACCCTTTAGAATCATAGTAACCAATTTATATATCCAGAAAGTTTCTCTTTTTACTAGACTGTTGCAGATGTTACCCTATCTAGCTTTACTGATTCTATCCCTTTGAAGATCAGATGGGTCGAATCTTGATTGTGAAATTGCTTAAAATGTCTTGAGACATTGTGTTTATCAAAACCCTTTTTAATATTATTCACATGTTCCTGTATTCTTTTCTTTCAAGGTCTTTTGGTTTGGCCAACATATTGATAGCCACATGGGCATTGTAATAAATACACGACATGTGTGGTTAAACAATTGATGAAACTCTAAATGGTTAATGTGAACCAGTGGAAAAGGATAGAAAAGTGCTTGTATTGATATCTGCCATTTTACATATTGAATTTTTTTTGCAGGGAGAAAAATATTGAATCTGGTGCAACAAAGGAAAGTATTCTTTACAGTAAGGGCAGTTATAATGTGGAATTCATTACCGATCGAGACTGTGATGGCAGATACAATAGATACTGTATCTTCAAAAAAAGGCTGGACATATTTTTATAAGGGTAAGGTATACCTGTTCAGGGATATACCACACAAGTAGACATGGGAAGAATGTTGATCCAGGCAGAAATCTGATTGCCGTTATTTGGAGTCGGAGCAAATGTATTTTTCCCCTTACGTGATATCATTAGATGATATTTCACTGGGGTTTTTTTTTTTATTAAAACATTACATTTAACATAGATTGAAATTAATGAACATATGCCTTTTCAACCTCACCTACTGTGTAACTATGTAACTACGTATGTAATATCATTAATATTAGCACAATCAAATGAAAGTGATAATATATGTGCCAATGTGGTGTTTGATTTCAATAAGGTGTATAGCCAATATACTGTGTGTGTGTGTGTGTGTGTGTGTGTGTGTGTGTGTGTGTGTCAGACTGTAAGGAATCGGGGAACATGTCCTTTGCGACGTGTTCACTCCTTACCTGTTACAGCAAAGACATCCACTCTGACACCAGCGCGTGCGCACACCCCGCTCTGCTTATATAGCGCTCACGCAGCTCTTCTAGTGTGCCACGGAGCTTGGCTCCGCCCCATCGGATGCGTCGCGCTTCTCTCTCGCGCGCGCACATGACGCCGTGCACCGCTCCCCAGCTGTGTGGCAAGTCTCATCAAGCCCACTTGTCTCCTGCAGCCAATCCTTAACTCCGCAGATGCCATGCCTTCTGCGCCGCCTCCCTTGCTACTGGTTCCTGTGTGCTATTAATACCCTGCACTTCCCATCCTGCTTTGCTGAGCATAACTTGTTGTAGCCTTGAGCTCCTGCATCTGTTGTGCCTTGCTCCCTGTCCTGTGTTTTTCTTGCAGTTTTATTCTACGTGTACTGACCCGGCTTGACTTTGGAACACCTCTGGATACTGAACCCGGCTTACTCTCGACTCTGCGGACCTCTCTAACCCAGACCACGGCTATACAGACTTCCACGATTCTGACCTCTACAACCCCAGACCACGGCTCTACGGACTTCCACGATTCTGACCTCTACAACCCCAGACCACGGCTATACGGACTTCCACTATTCTGACCTCTCCATTCCAAGACCGTGGCAAGTATCAGACCTAACCCACTCTCTCCAACCCAGACCCAGCTACGTTTGACAATCCGCCTGCCAGGCACGCTTCCGCTGCTGTGGGTGCGTGGTTCTCACTTCCCCACCTCAGTACCAGGGTCCTGTCTTGCTCGTGGGCAGCGCAGGCGTTACACAGACTTCATTGTACCACAACATATCTGGCATAATGCAGAAAATCACAGAGTTTACATAGGAATATACATCACAAAGCTTTCTATATGTAGCTATTGTTAATGGCCCAACACATTAATTTGTAAAGATTACAGGGTATTTCTTATTTGTTTCTTTAAGATAATAATTATTTGGGGGGGAGTTAGTCATATATTTGTCTTTATAGTAATGTACTGGTATATAGAGGCGGAGAGATTTGGAAGTGGGTAAACTCCATCCTCCCCCATCCCCCCATAAAAGCACGCATTCTATTATGAGGATTATTCACTGATAAAAGTACTATCAGGAAGTTATTGTTTCAAGTTTATTATGTTCTAAAACACCAAAGCATACAGTAATACCAGGTCTCCGTGTACCACCAGCTACTTCTATCTCTATTGAATCAGACCTATATCTAACTTCCCCTTCATTTTAATTAATCTTTGCAATGTAACTATTAACTATTTAACAATTTAACATCTAAATAAAATAATATGTACTGTAGTGTGAAAATGGGCTCGCTGTGTGATACTTGTACCATAGGTTGGTCAGCCCGGCATAAAAACCCCTGGAAATGAGTTGCTGTATTGCATGCTAATTCTCTACTTCCTGCTGCAGGGAAACTGAAACATTGGGTTTCTTTTCTCTGACCTAACAGAATTTCGTTTCAGCAGAAGGCAATCAGGAGAGACAGTTTCTACTCTATTTGTGACAACATGAGTATTTTGTTTTTTGTTGGTGGGTTATTACAAAATAGTTACTTTATACAGTGTAGCTCATTATTAGCTAGTTTCTAAAAAAACTTATACAGTAGGAAAATATGTTATGCTAACGCACTAAATGCTATTATTAGTACCTATTAAAAACCAACAACACCATAATGCGGTTTCGATGTACAGTATGTCTCCAAAAGTCATGTCACACTCTGATTGACATTGAATACATATCTATCAAAGCATATATGTACCAAGATACTTTCTACAGATTCATCCTCCTGTTTGTGAATAACTTAGTGTGCGCAAACTGGGGGTGTTGTGGGGTTTGCGTTGGTTACAGAGGACCTACGACCTTCCCTAAAGTATTTAAATAAAATGCCGGGGAGCATGCGAGGCCTCTGTAACTCACTCACTGTCTCTCTCCGATGGCTTCAGGCTTCATGGCAACGCGGCATCAAATGCCGCCATGGGGTCCTGTGACGTCACATGACCCCACTACGTCATTTGGGTCGGATACCAGGTAGGGGAGGCGTGAGCACTGGGGCTGAGCAGGCAGGGGGCACAAACGTTTGCGCACGCCTGACTTAGAGGTTTTCTGGATCCACAGAAGAGATGTCACTTGGCACACATATATAATAATGGGTTGTATATATTGGAGTGGCTTTCACAATGACATATGTTTTCCGTGTTCACAAAGGCTGTTAAGTCTTGGCACGAACTAATCTAACAGACTTGCTTCAAATGAATAAAAACCTGTTGACATTTGATGCAGACATGCAAAGAAAAAATACTTAGTTACCAATGCCACTAAAGGTGGAAGCTTGGTAATAGCTTTAAAAGCCGCAAACTAGACCGCCTTGAGATATTCTCTCTACGCAAAGCATATTGTGAACCATACATGGCAATAAGGTTCCATAGTAAATCAGGACTGTGTCTAAATCTGCTACATTCGCCTATTGATCCACAGGAACAGATTTCTGTAAAGCAGACGTAGCTTTCTTTTTATAGTATCTTATAGAGAAGGCATTTACTAGTATGGGACTGGGACGACAAGGAGGGCCAAAGTATAGGGGGCATTCCTGCAGCCCCTGTGATGCCTGCCCGGTGCCTAGGATGACTTGCCGCAGCTATCTCACTGCCACAGACGTTCCGCCGCCGCGGGCAGCTCAGCTCGTCGAGCTCAGTCATTGGTTGAGCCACCTGTGCTAAAGCAGGAATATTCTTAAAACCTGACCTGTTGGGGGGTCTTGAGGACTGGAGTTGAGCCCCCCTGCACTAAGATTACCCCTCTTATCCTTTTTTCCACATCAGTAAATCCAAGATGGCCGGCGTCACATGGTATTTCAGCCAATCAGAGTGTGGAATTGGTTCCCACGATCTGATTGGCTGAAATACCATGTGACGCCAGCTTTGTGAAATCATCTTAAAGGCAAATGAAGCACAGCCATTCTGATTGGCTGGCATCATTCCCTTTAAGTGACGTCACAAAAAAAATTGAAGTCGGCACATAGTTTTAACAGCCAATCAGATGGCTGTTAAACCAGTTTGAGGCTAAATGTGATGTCACAAGCCCTATTTAAGGCCGTGACGCCTCATTTGAGCCCAAGAAGACGACGAGACAACATCGGCTGGGATCTACCATGGGGCTTTTTGGATTGACAGATGAAGATAGAAGATAAAGAAGATCAAGAAATGATGACAGATGAAGATAGAAGAAGGTGATTAAAGAAAGAAAAAAGAAGATTTGGGTTCCCGATCCGGATCTTCATGGCGGATGGCATCAGAGGCTGTTGGAGGCCTTCAAGGTACAGTACGTGAGCTTCCTGTTTCCCCGGGAGTCGGAGGGCCACCGCTTCTAATGGTAAGTAATATATTCAATGTTTGTAAATGTCTCTTTTTACAGGTTTTTTCATTGGATGTGTTTTTTGATTTTTTGGGGGGAGGCACATTGACTGATAATATATTAATCTGTACCACTTTAGGGTACAGATTAATACATTATTATGACAATATTTGGGGGGCATTTCTGGCTTGGTATTGCTGTTGGTTTTTTTAATTTCAGTTTCTTATGTGGATGTCAGTGTTTGTTTTTTTCCTGCTTAATGGTAATACAATGTTTGCAATTGGTGTTCGTTTGTAGTTAATGTTGTATTATGTTAGCTAATGCGTTTTATGGTTATTTCAGATATTGTTTGAATTTATTTCTTTGTATTTTAATGTTTAAATTAATTCATGAATGTTGTAGTAATTAATTGGTTTGATTGGTTAGTGTTACTATTAATTTTGAGTTGTTTAATAATCATTTGGTTGGATTGGTTACTTTATAAAATAATTCGGAGTTGTTTTAGGAATGAATTGTTTTGATTGGTTAATGGTTTAATTAATTCATTGTTGTTGTTATTGCTTGTATTCATTGGATTAGCTGGCTACTGTTTTTATTTAGTGAAGTGTGTTTTTTTGGAGTTTAGTTATGTTTTATTATTGTGTGTCTTGTGTATTAATGTATTGTAATTAGGGTGCCCATTGAGTGCTATAGAGGCTTATCATGCCCATATTATTATTATATGGGTATGATGTACCACTATACTACTCAATGGGTATAGGGTGGGTATAGTCAGTCAGGGGTGGGTGCTTAGGCCTCACGGATGGGTGAAGGGGGTATTAGCCCTAAGGATGGGTGTCTAGACCTTGCGGGTGGGTAGCGGTTGGGTTAACCCCTTTATTACCTTAGCGGTATTAACTGCTAAGGTAATGAAGGGGTTAAGTCCCCCCCACAACCCCCCCGCAAGGCCTAAAATGCCACTAAAGGCCAAATTCCCCGTTCACCCACCCTCGCTAGCCACAGTAAGCCTGGCATGGGTGTTTAACCCCTTCATTGCCTTAGCGGTTAGCCGCTAAGGTAATGAAGTTGCTGTAAATGCATTTTTCCTGCATCGGATGCATGCCGGGGGGCTCCGGTGCTGGTATTAATGGCTATCAGCTCCGGAGACCCCCGGCATCAATCCCAGGCAGGAAAAGGGCCTGATCTTTTTCTGTCCCGACATATCTCAGCTCATCGAGGCATCTCCCCACCAATTTACCTAAATTTTGAGGTGAATTGGATTTGGGGAGAAGATCGCCTTTTAGGGCTGCGATAGGCCGCGACAGCCGACTCGCGGGTACTAGAATCGCGCGAGTTTATGATCCTTCTGAAAATGATCGATAAGCGGCTGATCGCTGCTCAATTGGCGAGTTTCTTTTGGTCATAAAATGTTGCTGCAATACAGGCCATTATCGAGGCTTACTGAATATGAATAGCCATTTTGGCCGATAGGTGCTCGATAAGGGCCTTATCGATGCTTTCTGAATGAGGCCCATAGTATATGATTTACACTCCAGACAGCCAGATGGCTGATGCAACTGTATTAGCAATTCCTTTGTATTCTAATACTATCCATAGCGAGTTCATAACATCAACAGAGTCAGAGCCAGGGTTTCAAAGAGGTAACATATAGGTATCTCATAATTTCTTATGAACTCTATATAATATGATATTACATCTTGAATTAATATTATCAATATACATTTCCATACAATCTTTGGGGATGAGAATTCATGCAGCGTATATAAAATAATGTGATCGCACTGATTATCCTTTAAACCAACATATGTTGTATTGATTTCCAACAGGTATGGGCATAATGATTCTACAGGGTATTATAGAAATGGAGTGAACAGGAATCCTTCATTTAAGCCACATGGGCTTAAGGTAGATAGCTGGTATATCCACCGGGATTCCTGTTGTAAAAGTTTGTTATCCCAGTCTCCCCCTCTAATATCACTTTTGGGGCTTTCAATTCCTTGGAATTGTAGGGCATTGATGTCTCCACTATGTTTCCCCCTTACATGGCAGGATACCGGAGTATCCAGTCCGATATGGTCCAATATACGTCTCTGGAACTGTCGGCCCATCTTCCCCACATATTGGATCCCACATTTGCAGGTAATTATGTAGATGACCTTTATGTTTTTACAGTTTATGAAGCTTTTCATTGGGAAAGTCTTCATATTGTTCGGGCTCTTAAAAGTTTTGCTTGGTTGAACATATTTGCACACTTTACAAGATCCGCATTTATATGTTCCAGATGTTTTCTGAGGGAGCCATGTGGAGACTGTTTGATTATTTTGGAAATGGCTATAGACCAAAGTGTCCTTAAGATTTTTTGATCTTTTAGGTACCATCGTGGGGAATGGTTTAAGGACCTCATTTAGGTCCTTATCCTCCAAAAGGATGTACCAATGTTTTCTATAGATGTTTTTGATTTGGTCCCATTGAGCACTATAAGTACCTATGTATCTGATTACTTGTTTAGCCTCTGTTTTCTTTTTAGTATACAGTAGTGTCTACCTATTTGCTTTTGCTGCGTTCTTGAAAGCTTTGTTAATATTTCTTTTACTGTAGCCTCTACTGTGAAAATTTTCTTTCATAATTTCTGCTTGGAGATAGAAATCTGCCATATCTAAACAATTCCTCCTTATACGGAGGAACTGTCCTGTGGAGATGAAGTGAGGCGGCGAAACGATCATTGGGGCTATGCTTGTACTCCATGGTGCCTTACCATAATGCATTGCTCTATGTATTTTTGATCAGATTTTTCTTTATATTTTCTGCATAGCTTTATCTTGCATTAAACTTTGATTCATTGCAGTAGCATAGTTACATGAGGTTCATTGCTCAGCTCCCACATCACCTGACCCTCTTCCCTGTTATTATTTTATTCCTGCTATATCTGTCATTTGACAGTGGTGTTACCTCTATGTAGTGGGACTGCAGTGGTAGGGGGGTCTTTGACTGTATGGGTCACATTGGGATTGTGTGCTTTCTTACCTCACACTACTGCATATTCTATGTTTTATTTCATCTGATTTAACTTTGCTTTTTTTTCATTTTTATGACATAATCAGAACCAGCTGGTTTCATTGTGAAGGGTTTTTTTTAGGCCCTTTTTCTCAACCACAGGAGGTTACATTTCATCATTTTAGCTCATGCATGTTACTGTTTGTATGGGTTTTTCCCACTTATATTTTGAGAGGGTGACATCAGGGACTGTTTTAACTTACTGTACATGTCTATTTGTGAGGCTTTCAATAAAATGTGTATGTTTATATTATTTTGAGTATATCTGAGTGCTACTTTGGAACACTTTTTTTCTTTGTTGTGTGTATATATATATATATATATATATATATATTATTTATTTTAGAATGGACACAGATAGATTGAATTAATTGATTCTGGTGTGAAGTGCACATATACATATAAATGTAAAAATGGTTATTTATTCATTCTCTTTTAACTTAGAATGGTACCGTTACAATTGTATTTCCCTGTATAGGCAGTCCTCGGTTATCCGACACAATGCGTTACTCAAAATGGCGTTGGATAGCGAAACGTTGTAAAGCGAAACACGTTTTCCCATAGGAACACTGTTTAAATGAAAGGTTCCGTTCGTGAAGGCATTTTTAATGCTAAAATACACAAAATATATTTTACGCAGGCAATAAGATACGCAGCACACACATAAATTATATAGTGTATATACTGTATTATATATATAATATAACGTAATATATAATATAAAAATATAATATATTATATAGTATAATATATATATTATTTACACATAAACAACTTTGCAAAGCATCGTAAGAGCGTTGGATAAGCCGTTTTGGCGTTGTAAAAATGAACATAGGTATGCATTGCATAGCGATGGATAAGCCATTGGTTGTAAAACGAGGACTGCCTGTATTTATTATTTATAACGATGTATTATTATTTAAACTGTTAATATATGTTTGTTATTGGTTTATAGGATACCTTGTGTATAAATAGGGAACTTACACTGTCTGGCCGATCGCAGTAGAAGTGAGTCACCGAGAACGTGGAAGTGTTCGTGTAACACGTTATCCTGATCGGCCTGTTTTCCTCATGTTTGAGAATAGAATATCGTGTGTTTTTACTTCTTATTTTTTAGGAAAAATACTGCAGCACGACATTCCTCTGAGTGCCTGGAACCTATTTTGAAGCAATTGCAATGAAGCCAGCTAATTACTGTATGATGAAGTATGGACTTTGTATACGGTATAATTAGCTATAGGTAAATACATATAAATAAACTGGTCATATGATAGATCAACTGTGCATAAGCAAGCTACCTACAAAATGTGGGGGCATCAAGAAGTCAAAATAATTTGAAATGCATTTAATATGTGTAAGAAACGGGGGAAAGTGGTTGATTAAGTAAGTTTTGTGGTGCCCTTTGCCCTTTAAAACCCTGTCCCATCACACTCCTAAAACGGTTTTAACAATTGTTTAAAAAAAAAAAATGAATACAGAAATATAGAGTCAAATAATGGGCAAAAAGTCCCTTTTTGTAAAACTGCTTCCCACTGATTAGTCACACATTCCACCCGGCGGATAGTGTTTCAGTCCTGTACAGTATATTGTAGGCTTCAGCTCGATTAATTAGTAAACAAGTGAACCTACTGTATGACCCAAGTGAGGTGAGAAAATAAGTTATTATGAGAGCCTGAGGAAAGGAAATAATTACCACCACATTCTCTCCACACCTATCACAGCGATTGCCAAATACAAACACGGAAACGTACAATCATTCATTGTGTTTTGACAGATTTTTTTATTTCTTTGTAGAGAGTACACTGGCGACACACTTTATTCGAGCTTGGCTAGTCCCACGAATTCGGGTATACCCGGGTGTATTGAGGTTTGTGACTGTTTTCTGCCCGAGTGCATTGAGTTATTTTCCAAGCAGGGATTGAAGCATTTTATTCCCGCTGGCTGCAATACTGCACAGTATATATATATAAACTGCATTACAATTCATGAATTTATGCCATCTGGTAGACACGCGAAGCATTGCAGCCTATTAAATCCTAATCATTATCATTTAACAGATCAGCCGCCCATCAGCCAGGCATGAACCCAGGCTGGAAAGGCAAATGCAACGGGGCTTGTCAGAGGTTAGGAGCGGCGCATTCCAGGTATCTGCCAGGTACATACCGGGTATTTGCTCGAATAAAGTGTGTCGGTGCAGTACATTTCGTGTAATGTCAAAGTGCCAACTCGAGCAAACGTCGTTTCCAGTGAAATGTGACAAAGACATTTCTAAAGACTGCAGGCATATGCTTAAAGGGCTTCATGTTAAAATGGACATGAACCAAAAGGGACACTGTGTGCTCATTTGCATGCCATTACCCAGAATCCCTGGCTACAGTGGAAGATTTATGCTAGGAGATAATGGGGAAAAGCAGGGCTGCAGACCTGTCTGAGATGTGAATGTGCTCACAAGTGGTGTTTTTATTTAAAGTACTGATGACTTTATTGGTTTAATTTACCACAAATTAACACTTTTACAGCATGCTACTGTCTGGGGTTGAACAATAACAAAAAAACATTCTCATGATATATATATATATAAGAAATATATTGGGATAAATATCGTTATCTGTTCAATAGGGAGAAAAAACATATTTACTGTTTTAATCAAAAAAAAAATAATCCTAATAAATGTTAAAAAAAAGTAATTCTTAAGGTATTTAATGGGGTAGAATATTTAAGGAAAGTAGTGATTAAGAAGAAAGGGGTAAACGGGGGGGAAGTGACCCTCCATGGAAAGAGGAGTGCTGCACAGCTATTTATATTGGTAGCTTTGAAGCGATGCATCTTAATCTGTCTGCTGTCTGCTGTCTGCTGCCCATAAAATATCAATGATACCCACAGCTGATTGATAGCAAAACCACAATAATATAACATGTAACCCACAAATCTACTATCAGATCTGGATATTTCACACCTGTAGTAGAGTGCCTCCGATTTACAGACCTGGTGTGTTTTATCAAAATATGTCAGAATTGGGCTATTGAATATATAGGCCCAGATCCACAAAAGGGTGCTAAGCTTTAGCACACAGTTATTCCCCTTCACTTGAATGGGAATAAAGGTGTGCTAAACAAACCATAACGCCATGCTGCCTCATTGCTTTCAGATTTCCCTCTTCTGGGCCCCCTTCTATCTCAACAAAGGAGATCCAGAAAACAGACCAAAACCTAGTAGTTAATAATGATGCTGCTCTTTTAGTAGAGGGTATGGCAGGTTAGATCGACACCCTTTAAGCATTCATCAGGATTGTCGTTCTTCACCAATGCTGCTTTAGCTGACATTCCACCACCTTGTTTCCCTCTATGGAAGCACATAGCTGCTGCATGGGATCACCCAGGTTGTGTTTCCTTACAGAGATCCTTTGCTAAACCAGGGGTGGGTAGCTCCAGTCCACAAGGACCCCCAGGTCAGGTTTTCAGGATTTCCCTGCTTCAGCATAGATGGCTCAATCAGTGGCTCAGTCACATGGCCAACACTCAAGGCCTATGTTGGTTTGGCCCTAGCTGCTGATTTTGCCCACCTCTGGTCTAAACTGTAAATTATGACTCCACCTGTCCATACTACCGTATGTCATGTACACAAATGTCATTGTGTCTAGATACTTACATAAGGTGGTGTAGAGCATTTCTCCCTCCCTGTAGAGGGAGAGGGGGGTTGGCCGGTATTAAAGTGGTTGCACCCCATATGGCCACCCCCTGACCTCACCAGGGAGGCAAGGGGTTAACTGGACTGCGGTCCAGGAATGTGGCTTACACCTTGTCATGTCAGGAAACTGTATGTTCCCATGTTCCCATGTTTCATTATAATCCTGTATATTAATGTTTTAAAGTGCATTTCTGTATCTCCAGTTCCGGAGGTCGCAGAGAGTTGAAATTTGGCCAATATGTGGAGTCACTGTAGGCATTAAAAACTGGCACATTTCGACCCACTGAGCCCACCAGAACAGAACTTATTAATATGTGTAGATATTAAAGTGTATATGTATGGTATTTTGGATCTGCTCTGAAAATGCAGACTCCATCTGCTATACTAATAGGTCATGAAGGGCAGCCGGATGATTGAGCATAAGCACTGTGATCAAAAGTTAACTGCCCTGATTGTTTACACCAGGAACCAAGTACTAATCAACAGACTCTGCCACTCTAATTGTTACCTGAGGGCGGAGAATCATCAAACTGGAGTGGTTTGTAAGTGTTATGTCCACACCTACAAACAATGAAGATCCTATCAGATACTACATTTGGTAGACTGGTCGTCTCCCCTGATTTAATTATGGGGCTACAGAAATAAGACCCTCAGAGTCCCAGTACACATGGGCTAGCTGAAGAAGTAGTTAATTCTACGAAACTAGTTGGATGTAACATTCTATTGCCTTATATCTGCTTACATTGGCCTTTGTCTATGTATTGGCCTGTCCTGTTTTTATTTCATCCTGTGTGCTGTTTTGGACACTTGTGAGAGACTTTGTAAGACTGTTCAAACTTCCCTATTGAATCCACCACTGCTGTGTAAACAGTGACGTCATTACACAGCGTCCTGCGACGGAGCGGCATCGTGGCACGCTGAGGGAACCCCAGCAAGCTGCGTTTTAACCTCTGTGCAGAGGATACACCTGCCGAGGTACAGGAGCAGCTTCATATCGGCCAGGAAGCAGGAGCGATTTCACCGAGCCCCAGTACCAGCTGCTGAACCTGGCTGCATGAAGGGAAATCCCCTTGGGAGTGAAAGACTGACGTCCTGCCCCAGAATCAACTGAGCTGCATCAGCAGAGGGAAGCAAGCACCCGATTCTACAGTTAACAGCTGCCGAGTGGTAAACAGTGTGATAAACACTACATGCCTTTTACCAACTTTTTTCATGTACGCAGATATATTACCCCCTTTTTAATTCTATAATATATTGTTGAATTTGCTTCACTATTTGGCGTTGTGCGCTGTTTTCTTTTGTTTCCATTCTCTTAGTGTGTGTGGGGTGCTGAGCCACCCCTGCGTTTACAGCTGCAGACGCCATTATCCCCAACACGGTTATGTGGCACTTATTATTTAATGTATAATTATCTCACTGTGGGAGTTGTGGTTTAATTTTTTATAAATTTTTTATCACTAAATTGATGGTATAGTCACTGCACTGTATATATTTATACATTTAAACTTTATAGGTAGTTAGGTAGTAGCGCACAGTTTTGTTTTTTGTTTTTACACATGGGCTAACTAGCTGGGGGGCAGGGGTTAATCTGTGTCTCCACGTTAGGGATTGGATACAGATAATTGTTCACCAATAGTCTGTATTCAATGTTAAGAATAGGGTTACACAGGTATATAAACTGTGTCAACCCTACAGTTTTTAATTGTGCTTCTGATTCCACCTGGAATGTCACTGGATTGCTGGAGAATTGCTAGCTGATACTTCTCCATCCCCCAACCCTAAGTAAGTGTTACCTTCTTGTCTGTTAATTGTACTATATTGCTGTGTTCACCTTTTTTAAGGAATAAATATATTTTATTATATCTAAGCCTCGTTCAGTTCAACCCAGATATTTGGTGTTCATTATATCTTGTCATAAGTTACCGTGACACTCCCCTCCCCAAATACCATTGCCAGAATAGAAAAGAAATTAAACCAATTCCAAAAGGTCATCGGGAATAACCTATACTCCTCTTTTTTGCTTGACCTAGCCAATGCCACCTTATAACAATGAAGTAGAAATGAAATCTCAATAAACTCGTCCTTTGAAAATGTTTCGTTCACTTACAGGAGGAGGTGAAGAATCCATAAAGCTATCATATGCAGAGCAACAAGCCAAGCCCTTCGGTGTGTGCACTACTCCCTGCTTGTCCTGAGGTACAGATGTAACTAGACTTACTGTCCTCAGTGCCACGATTTTCTTTGTACCAGTGAGGCTGCATTACGGCTACAGATCTCGCTGCCCGAGGACAGGAAGTTTCCCAGAAGAATTAAGGCAGTGGAGTTCCATTCTTCTGAATAGGACCACACAGTGTTAATCCTCTTGGGACATCTGGGCAGTGTTACATGTCCTATCCAGCATCCGTGATGATGTACATGACCAAATATGTGCATAATTGCCTACCCCTCATGATGTAGAGTCCCATATAAGAGCATTTTTATCATCAAGATTGGAGGGAAAAACAGCCTGCATCTCTTACCTTCAGTGAGGTGGACAGGGATTCATAGACTGTAGCACAGGCAGCTGAAGACAGGGACTGGACATTTTGAAGGTGAGTATTGGTATTTTCTTCCTGCAGGATGGCCCATCGAGTGAAGGATAAATTCTGTAGGGTCCCATTTAATAGAATAGCCCCTTGCAGCGTTAATCTTTCTGGGCCGCAAGACTTGATGTCCATGTGGAGGGGGGGCCTCATTAGGCCGTAGGTCTCCAGGTTTTTCTCTGCAGCCACAAGGCCAGTAAGTCTGACTACATCTATAGGCTCTGGGAGATTACTTTACAAAGGAAGCCACTAACTCTTAGTCCAATCAGTTGATAAAATATGGGCCCAACTCAACTAAGAGCTTTGCTCCTCACTATCCTGCTATGCTGATCATCTGGATCTGCTTCACCTTCCACAGCACTGAGCTTTCTGCTCCTCATAGACCTCACTAAGTTACCTGACTCCTTGCTACTGCTTAGTCCACCCGACCTGACACCCATCAGTTGATGCTGTGGCCCTAATTGAACTAAATGACTCGTACTTAAGGAAATATGTACAGATTAGTATTTAACTATATAAAATGTCGTTAGATGTAGCACTAGACCTTTCTGGATTTTGTTTTATACACGAGGTCATAATCCTATGAGCACTTTTTTAATTCTATATAGCATAAGATGGTGTTAGTTGGGTTCTAAGCTTACAGGAGCTGCGTTTGTGGGTATAAAAATAACATATATATATATATATATATATATATATATATATATATATATATATATATAGTGATAAAGTCACTATCTCTATCTGCTGGAGTAGTGCAACTAGTGTGCTTTACAGCTTACAGGGAGTTAAACTCCTCTTGAAAGCTAGCAGCACCTACAACTAATCAGGCTGGTCTCCTGAATTAATAGATGTTTAAAAAGCAAGCAGAAAGCTGACACAGGTTGAGATTGTTTTCCCCAGAGAGGGGGAGATACTTTTTCCCCAACAGGAGGAAGCTGGTTGGCACAGTTCCCCAGGCCTGCTAGACGCTGGTCGCAGGGCCTGCTTGGACTGCCTGGGTTGCACACCCAAGAAGAACAAGCCTGCAGAAGAAGTAAGGATGTGAGACTGCTGTGGGAGCAGGGCTGTCATGTCCAGTATGTTGGATCCAGAGGGATTTCCTGGACTTTCTTGGGGCTGAGTCCCCTACAAAACAGATAAGGGCTTTGATATTGTTGTATATGGTATATCTGTACATCGGACTATATGTTGGGCTGGTAAGCAGTTTAGTTGGCTAGCCAAGTAGAGAGAGAGCTTCTGTATAGTCTAAACATGTGTCTATCTAAGGCTCTAACTCAACCCCTTGGATATCACCTGTGGTGTCCCGCAAGGTTTTGTTCTGGGGCCCCTACTCTTCTCTGTGTTCATCAATGATCTTCCTACAGCTTGTAAGGGAGCTTCAATACACATGTACTGTATGCAGATGACATAATCTTATACTGTATGTACACAGCCCTAGCCTCTCCGACCTTGAAAACATACTTCAATCTGACTTTTTGAGACTTGAAAATTGGATTTCCCAAAACAAACTGTTTTAAAACACTAGCAAGACTGTTACAATGGTATTTGGGAGCAAGGCTACATTTTTAAAGTTTCCAATGACTGAGCTTCAGATCAGAACCAACGCTAATACCACCCTACTGTAACTCCGGTTACTAGTTTTAAATACTTGGGCATATGGTTTGACTCCCATTTAACATTTGGGATGCACATTGTTACCCTGACATCCAAAACCTATGCCAAACTAGGTGTACTTTATAGGAACAAATCCTCCCTAAGTCTGCTGGTCAAAAAGCATATCGCACAGCAGATGCTAATACCAATTATCGACTATGGGGACATAGTATACTGGTTGGCACCCCAAACCCCCCTTAGCAAATTTGATACCCTCTACAATTCAATATGCCGTTTTGCTCTCCAATGCAACTACAACACATATCACTGCGAAATGCTCAAAGAACTAGATTGCTCATCACTTGAATCTAGGCGCAAAGTTCATCTCTCCTGCCTTGCCTTCAAATACTATCTGGGCAAGCTACCCTCTAACTGAACAAGCACCTCACCCCTACCACATGCAGCACTTATCATCTGAGATCTGACTCCAAAAGACTGTTCATGGTCCCAAGGTTCAGCAAAGTATCTGGCTATTCCTCCTCTTATCGTGCACCCCAAAACTGGAACAATCTACCGGAGACTCTCAGAGCCACCACCAGTCTGTTAAATTGTTTAAAAACTAAAGCTGCCTCACATTTTAATTAATCTGGTCTGTTACTGTTACATACGCCTATAATATATATTATCTTTAACTGTGCATGCAATGTCTTGTATATAATGTATACCCTGTTCACTTACGCATTTTTTGTTGTGTTTTCAATTGTTTATTTCTGTTACTTTTTTGTTGTTTGCTTTTTAATTGTGGTTTATTTTTGGTCTCTCTTTGTATTTAGTAATGGTGTTTTTTTGGAGTTTTATTTTATTTATTGATTTTTTTTTTTGATGTTTTACAGTAATTGTTAATTCTTGTGTTTATTTGGTATTTGCTTACTTTACTGCTTGTAATTTTATGGTGTTTACTTGTTTATTGTTGTTTATTTGGTGATTGTTTTGATTGCATTGGATATTGTTGGTGGTTGTTTATTTTTTAGGTTGACCATTGACTGCCATAGTGTTAAATCATGCCCATATTATATGGGCACGATGTACCCACTGTGCCAATCAATTGGTTTATTGGCATTTGTAATGTGTTTATTTTTCTATGTAATGTGTTTTATTTAAGGCCTGTTTTTTTTTAGCTTCACCATTTATTGCTATAGTGGCAAATCATGCCCATATTAAATGGGGGGGGGTGGCTAGGGCTCCTGGGTGGTTAGGGCCTGGGGAGGGTAGTTAGGGCTCCTGGGTGGATAGTGGGGGAGGGTGGTTAACCCTTTAATTACTGTAGCGGTTACTAACCGCTTAAGTGATTAAGGGGTTAGGGGCCATTCGATTGTATTTTGTGTTGTATTGTTTCTGTCAACAAAGGACATGGACGGTGGTGAGAATGAGGACGGCCTTCATCATGGCAGGCTGGCAGAGGTGAGTGCAAGTTTTATTTACTTTATTTCTGCAATTTAATGTTTAATTTTAAATGGGCAAATGCACTATTATCCATAGTATCATTCCTGTCCATAAAAACAAAAAATTGTTTTTATGTGTGTTAGGGGGGTATAGGGGTTGTTGGGGGCACAGGGGGTGAGTGGGTTGTGTATTGGTGGGTAGTACATATTGCAATGTTGGGTCAATTGCCCCCAATAAACCTGCTGTTGTGAATTAACCCCTTCATTGCCTTAACGGCTATCCGCTAAGGTAATGAAGCTGCTTTAATGTACATTTTATTAATAGTGTGCGTGAGCAGAGGCTCTCCTGAGCTTAAGCACTTTGATTTCTGCCTCAGGGACCCCCTGCTTCCTGAGTTACAGGCCCCGGTGAGTGAAGCGTAATATAATATAATATAATAATATATAATATATTTATCTAATTATATATAATAATAATATAATATAATATGGACATGATACGCCACTATATCACTCAATGGTAACCCTACTAAAAAAGCATAATAATTATTATAGCGGTTATTAACCGCTAAGGTGATTAAGGTGTTTGGAGCCATTAGCTATGAACTATACCTGCGGGATCCACGCGAGGGCTCTCAGACACCCGTGGGGACAACCCAAGGGCCATCAGACACCCACGGGGACCATCTGTAGGCCCACAGACACTCACGGGGGCCACCCAGGGACCCCCATCAGCCTCTGGCATCAATCCTGTGCAGAAAAAAAATTAAATGTTGTTATGTGGGTGCACAGGGTGTGGGTGAGTTGTGTATCGGTGGTTAGTACATATTGTAATGTTTATTGGGGGGGGGGCAGAGGGTGTGAATGAAGGGCCAAGTACCTGCTTCACTCACCTGCTTTGCCCCCCATAAAGCTGCTGTTGTTCCTTAATCCCTTCATTGCCTAAGCGGTTAGCCGCTAAGGTAATGAAGTTGCCTGTGAATGCATTTTTATTGCATGGGATTCATGTCGGGGTCTCCCGTGCTGATATTAATGTGTATCAGCTCCGGAGACTCCCGGCATCAATCCGATGCAGGACAAATGCATTTTTTTTCTAAGATCACTCTCGCCGCTTATCGGCAGCATCTCACCATCTTCCTGCCAACTTTTCCTGGAGGGAGGATTTTGAGAGGAAATCTCTATTCTAGAGCCACAATTAGCCCTGATAAGCTAATTGGGGCTACTAGAATTGCACGAGTTTGAAAACCTGCCGATAAGTGGCTTCTTGTCGCTCGTTTGGTGTTTTTTTTTTTTTTTGTCTGGAATTTTTTTTTTTCGAAAAGCGCTTTTATCGCCGACTTATTGGGGCTGACTGAATCGCAGTAGGCTTTTTGGGCGAAAAAGCCTTGATAAGTGGCTTATCGGTGCTTAGTGTATAAGCCCCATAGTCGGACGCAAAAGCACGGATTTTATCACTGCTTTGTGAATGTGAATAGGCCCCAATCTGTCTTGACAGGGCTACAGCACATCTAATTTTGAGAGGGAAACAAATTATCTGACATGTGTACCAGAAATACAGGCACCCTCTCATATTTAATCTTATTACAACCATGTTTTTTATTTTTGTCACAAATCTATAATTTATTTTATTATGGTTTGTGCCAGGTATGAATAATACATTTTGTAAATGAAGGATTTGAATGGTGCACTTTCTGTCACCTCTGTCTGCTGCCCAGAGAGGGTCCCAGGAATTTATAAGGTCCCTTTGAAACTCACACTGGAAGATCAGTGGTAGATCTGTAAGCTGTCACAGGCCAGTTCAATGTAAACATGGCTCTCCTGTTAATTGTTTTTTTACCCTAATAAAACCAGGCCCCCCTGAACAGTCTCAGGTTTTAAAAACAAACGTTAACCCCTTGGTTGCTGAACAGCTCACACAATTTAACCCCTTCAACGCTCTATCGTGACAGACATTACGATACTCACGTTCTGACTGCGATTAACGGCTACTTTTGGTGTGACCTATTTATCATAACATTTCTCTGCGCTAACATTAAAGAATTTCGTGGATCTGCGATGTTAGGCTTAGGGTTCATTAGCATCTGATTTGCAAGCCTAACATCTATCAAAGGTTATCGATATACGCTATTTTACTGATTTACTCAAAATGATCGTTATGTTCATATCTTTAGTGGATAGGTATTAGGAGTATCGCTACAGTAACTGTGTGTAGTATTCCAACAAATAGCCCTGTGGATCTGATCCTTGGTGCTGTGAAGATGAACTAGTTTTCTCGCTGTTGCTGTTGGGCTTTAGTAAAGGGATTACTTACCAAATGACGGTGACTTCTTTTGTAGGAGGAGTAATGAAGGAAACTGAACTTGGAAAGTGAAACTCGTGGCTAGCTCTGGGAATTGTGTTTGACAAACAGCATCTAAAAAAAGGAAACGTATCATTGCATTCAGAAACCTGACGGGACCCTGACATTTTCTCTGTCGGTTGTAAACAAAAGAAGACGTTTGCATGATACTGGGTGAAGTTTTGAGACTGTGTGTTTAATAAAGGTTTTTGAGAACAGGAACTTTATAAAAACAAACATATTTATTCTGAAATACATTTTATTTATTAGCAATCGAAGAGCTATATTCTAGGTAGATTTGGTGGGTTGATCTGGCAAAAGAAAAGAACCACTAAGTGGCCAAAGCTGTCTCCTCTTAATTTTATATAGGGCAAAGAGATGCCCGGAGTCAACTTTCCATGGGTTCTCACCAGAAATTGACGTTACGAGAAGAGGTCGGCTTTGTGGACAGACTGCCCTCAGCCTCACCACAAGTGTTTTTAGCCTCTTTCATAATGTTGACATTTAATATTTGTAATGTTTGAAGAATTAACTTGAAAGATCACCTTGATTTGAAGAAGCAATTTCATCATATTTTGAATGTGATGCATGAAATATAATTTTCACAATTAGAAATAAAGGCAAATAGATTATTAATTGAAATGCTTTGTATGAGGCACAAGGTTACTCTTAACATAAAAAGATCTGTTTATCCCATTGTCTTTGGGGTTTTACCTTGTCTGTTATCACATGCTATGTTTCCCTGTTATCTTACTCTGCTGCACAACTCTTGATCTAATGCATTATAATTGCATTTCACCACATATTGTGTGAACACTATCTCTATCTATCTAATTATCTATCTAATCTATTTTCAACCCTTGTTGGTCCACTGCTGGATGAGGATCTCCCCAACGATCTTCCATTTAACTCATTTGCAAGCCTCTCTTCAACCTGTTGCTCAAGAAAATGTTCTGATTTCATCCTCCCATCTTACTTTATGTCATCTTGCTCTTTTTGTTGTTGTTACTTTATATTTTACTAGCTGATATATCCGGCGTTGTCTGGGATTTAATTTTCCTGCTCCCCCTCTGTCTCCGCTCCCATCCCCCGTTCACAGCTCCATTACCCCCCCACCACCACCACCATTCCCAGCTCCGTCCCCCCCTTCACAGCGCCACACATTACTGCCCCCCTGCACCTCACATCACTCTCCCCCTGCACCTCACATAACTCTCCCCCCCTGTACCTCACATCATTCTCCCCCCTGCACCACACATCACTGTCCCCCCCTGCACTGCACATCACTGTCCCCCCCTGTACCTCACATCATTCTCCCCCCTGCACCACACATCACTGTCCCCCCCTGCACCTCACATCACTCTCCTCCCCCTGCACCTCACATCACTCTCCCCCCATGCACTGCACATCACTCTCCTCCCCCTGCACCTCACATCACTCTCCTCCCCCTGCACCTCACATCACTCTCCCCCCTGCACCGCAAATCACTCTCTCCCCCCTGCACTGCACATCACTGTCCCCCCCCTGCACCTCACATCACTCTCCTCCCCCTGCACCTCAGATCACTCTCCCCCTGCACCGCAAATCACTCTCTCCCCCCTGCACCGCACATCACTCTCCCCCCCTGCACCTCACATCACTCTCCCCCCTGCATCTGACAGCACTGCCCCCCCCCCCCTGCACCCCTCATCACTCTCCCCCCGTGGGTGTGATATTGGACCTGAAATGTTGCACTGCCAATTACTTACTATGATTGTATGTAATTCCCCATTTTTCTTATGCTGGGGTACTTTTTTTTTTTTTTTTTTAATGCTGGAGCAATGCAATCAATCTCTCTTCAAAGTTCATAGCGCGCAGAGACACTTTCTTTATCTAGTTTGAGAAAACTGAATGTAATTATTGACCAACCTACAGTACTCTAATATTCATTTCCCTATTTAGCAAAACCGCTGAGATCCGTTCTTAGTTGTATGAAACTAGTTTTACATTTTGCATTTCAAAGACATGATAAAGAGCATAAGTGGGCAACTTAGGGTGAACAGCAAAGTAAGAGTAGGTGTCTGAAAAAAGTGGGTTTTCCAATTCATGGGGCCGAGAGACAGAAGTTCCCCTTCACAGCTTCACTAAATGTCACAACACTATTCCAGTGATATCTTTCTCCTACGTTAGCTTGGGTCACACTTGATGACTCAGTTTTATTAATAGACATCCTGTCTGCATAACTATCTGCTAGTGCAGGGAAATTCTTGATAAATTACCAGGCATATTATATTGTTGACTTGGTGTATTGGTGACCTGCAGTCATAATAATTTAATCTCTGCTCCTTTTGAATTTGTTTGTATTTGAGAAATAAAATGGCAGGACCCATTTACGGGATAGTTTAGCAACTTGTTGTTTAAGGTATCGCTCTCACACTAAGTCCCTCTATATTGCACCCAAAGTACATATTATTTGCATTTGGCGTGATGAAATCATCAGGAAATAATTATTCCTATTAAACCAGGTTTCAAATGTACCTCATACAGTATGTACCACTAACTTAAAAGGGAATAATGAAAAAATAATAAAGTTTTATTTACTTCAATGACGCTTGTCATTTATTTACAGTGATTATTAAAAATTGAAATTAAAATCCCCAAGAAGGAGCATATCCCAACTATTGACCAATGGTATGAGTCCCGAATATAGTGCAATTAAGGTTAAAATAGCTAGAAGCAAGTATCATATATTATCATAGTCTCTTTGATAAAGCGCCTCCCGCGCAAAACTCGTTAGAGTGTTTTTTTTAACCCACATGTGCCAATAAATAGACGTTTTACTGCACTTACCTTGCCTGGGGGAGTTTTCTTCGGCTGTGCACCGCCCTCCGTTTCCTGTTCTCTCTGTGCTGCTGCTGCTGCTGCTGTCTGGATTGGAGCACGCCGTGCAGTTCAAGCCACTCTGCCTACAAGGAAGACAGTGAGTAATGTTAGGCCACGCTTATAGTGACGGCGACGCGACGTCGCCTGAAAACAAATACATTGCCGCCCCCGGGTGCGCTTATAGTGCGCGCGACGCAGACTGAGCGTCGTCGCCGTCGCGGAAACTGGAAGCCAGCAAAATTTGATTTTTCAAGGGCTGTCGCCTCATGTGACAGCCCTTGAACAAATCAAATTGCCGGAATCCCGCGGTTCCGCCGTCCGGCGAAACATAACTTTCTACGGTGGCGACGGGTGACGTCACCCGCCGTGTCGCCGTTGCCATTGACAGCACTATAGGCATGGCCTTACAAAGTGCATGTCTACTCACTTACACAGATTGTTATACTTCAATCAAGTTAATGTGACTTTTTCAACTCACTGCATATATATATAATTGAAAATCTTGTTTGTGAGTGTCTGTAGACCATTTGATTGGTCCATCGGTCCGCCGGCCCTCCCACGGCTCTCATTCGCCGGTGTGTCTCCCCCATCCCATGTGTCCCGCCCCCCCATGGCTCTCATTGGCCGGTGCGCTCTAACCCATAGGACCCCGGCCACACTGCTACTGCTGCTGCCTGAGGTGACAAAATGCTTAATGGTGCTCTTGCTGCTACTGCTGGGGGGGAGGCTTAACCGAGACGTGTGAGTATTCCTCCCTCCCCCCCAGCTCCGTTTTGACCCCCCCCCCCAGCTCCTGACCCCCCAGCTCCATTTTTGACCACCTAGCTCTGTTTTTGACCACCCCAGCTCCGTTTTGACCTCCCCCCCAGCTCCTGACCCCCCAGCTCCGTTTTTGACACCCCCAGCTCCATTTTTGACCACCCCAGCTCCGTCTTTGACCCCTCCAGCTCCGTTTTTGACCCACCCAGCTCCGTTTTTGACCCCCCCAGCTCCGTTTTTGACACCCCCAGCTCCGTTTTTGACCCCCCAGCTCCGTTTTTGACCCCTCAGCTCTGTTTTTGACCACCCCAGCTCCGTTTTGACCCCCCCCAGCTCCTGACCCCCCAGCTCCGTCTTTGACACCCCCAGCTCCGTTTTTGACCCACCCAGCTCCGTTTTTGACCCCACCCAGCTATGTTTTTGACCCCCCCCAGCTCCGTTTTTGCCTACCCCCTGACACACACAGTGACACACACATACAGTGACACACACACATACAGTGACACACACACACACAGTGACACACACACACACACACATGATAGACACACACACACACACACACATGACAGACACACACACAAAGACACACACATGACAGACACACACACACACACATGACAGACACACACAGACATACACATGACAGACACACACACACGCACACATGACAGACACACACACACGACAGACACACACACCCATGACAGACACACACAGACACACACACATGACAGACACACACACATCACAGACAAATGACAGACACAGACAAATGATAGACACAGACACATGACAGACAAACACACACATGACAGACAGAGACACACATGACAGACAGACACACACATGACAGACAAACACACGCATGACAGACAGACACACACGACAGACAGACACACACATGACAGACAGACACACACAGCAGACAGACAGACAGACACACACACATGACACACACATGACAGACACACACACACACGACACACACACACAACAGATACACACACACACACGACAGACACACACACATACACGACAGACACACACACGACAGACACACACACACACACACGACATACACACACACATGACATACACACACACACATGACAGACACACACAGACACAGTGACACCCCGCCCTTCCTCCTCCCCCTCCTTGCCGCCCCTGCCTTCCCTCCCCCCACCGCTGCCTTCCCTCCCCCCACCGCTCCTGCCTTCCCGCCCCTACCTTTCTCTTCCCCGCCCCTGCCTTTCACCCCCCCCCCCCCGGCCCCTGCCTTTCTCCCCCCCACCTTTCTCCCCCCCCGCCCCTGCCTTTCTCCCCCCCCCACCCCTGCTTTTTGCCCCCCCGCCTTTCTCACCCCTGCCTTTCTCCCCCTCCGCCCTGCCTTTCTCCCCCCCCCACCCCTGCCTTTCTCCCCCCCCCGCCCCTGCCTTTCTCCCCCCCGCCTTTCTCCCCCCGCCTTTCTCCCCCTCCGCCCTGCCTTTCTCCCCCCCCCTGCCTTTCTACCCCCCAGCCCCTGCCTTTCTCCCCCCACCGCCCCTGCCTTTCTCCCCCCCCCGCCTTTCTCCCCCCCCGCCCCTGCCTTTCTCCCCCCCCCGCCCCTGCCTTTCTCCCCCCCCCCCGCCCCTGCCTTTCTCCCCCCCCGCCCCTGCCTTTCTCCCCCCTGCCCCTGCCTTTCTCCCCCCCGCCCCTGCCTTTCTCCCCCCCTGCCCCTGCCTTTCTCCCCCCCGCCCCTGCCTTTCTCCCCCTTCCGCCCCTGCCTTTCTCCCCCCCCCGCCCCTGCCTTTCTCCCCCCCGCCCCTGCCTTTCTCCCCCCCCCACCCCTGCCTTTCTCCCCCCCCACCCCTGCCTTTCTCCCCCCCGCCCCAGCCTTTTTTGCCCCCCGCCCCAGCCTTTCTCCCCTCCCCCGCCCCTGCCTTTCTCCCTCCCCCACCCCTGCCTTTCTCCCACCTGCCTTTCTCCCGCCCCTCCGCACCTGCCTTTCTCCCCTCCCGCCCCTGCCTTTCTCCCCCCCACCCCTGCCTTTCTCCCCCCCGCCCCTGCCTTTCTCCCCCCCGCTGCCGCCTCTCACCCACCCGCCACACTCAACACACACCTGCCGCCTCTCACCCACCCGCCACACTCAACACACACCTGCCGCCTCTCACCCACCCGCCACACTCAACACACACCTTCCGCCTCTCACCCACCCGCCACACTCAACACACACCTGCCGTCTCTCTCACCCACCCGCCACACTCAACACATATCTGCCGCCTCTCACCCACCCGCCACACTCAACACACACCTGCCACCTCTATGCACCAACATCACTGACCAGCTACCGCACCCACCCGCTACTGCCTCCCGCCTCACACCCACCCGCCGCACTCACACCCCTACGCACGGACATTACTGACCAGCCACCGCCCGCACTCACCAGACACCCGCCATCTCACACCCGCTCACACCCTAGTGGTAGTCCCACCCAAAGCCATCACTCACTACCCACCCGCCACCCGTACTGAACACCCACCCGCCACCTCACACCCGCTCACACCCTAGCTGGACACACACCTCACATTTTTACATCACTTATGTCACCAAAATATACATTGTACTGTGGTGTTTACAATAAACCATTTTTAAACAACATAGTATTAGATTTTCTTCCATGTTTCTTTTCAACATCATTATACAAGCTTTCCACCAAATAGTGATCCTATTGTTCCCCTATTTATAAATAATACTACCTATTACGGATTTACATCCCGGGCAATGCCGGGTATATCAGCTAGTACAGTATATTCCTACAATTGTTGGGCAAGAGGAACTGCTGCATTATATTCCCAGTTACTGCTATACATTCCTTATGGACATTTACATGTGTTGAAGGTTTAGATGCACTGTTTAGGTTTTCTGCATTGTTTTCCCTGGTAATCATATTCACAGTTTATGACTGTTATTTGGACACATTTACACAGAGCAAAGGGAATTGTCCACAGTGCAATCATGTTAGTGGTTTATAAATGTCATTACCTTGTCAAACTGGAACACGCTGCTCATGCTACTTTATGTAATTTCCTTCTTGCTTTTTATGTGATTTCAAAGATATGGTATTAAGAACAACTATTTGAGAACACAATGGAGGTTGCAGCGCGCCTCTCCGCTCTGGTTACAGAGCGCACCCGCAGCTCTTCACATTGTGCCACGGTCGTGTCGCACATCTCTCACGCGGCGCATGCACGTGACGGTGTGCACCGCTCCCCAGCTGCGTGTCAAGTGCCATTATGCTCCTTGTCTCCTGCAGTCTATCCTGGTCTCTGCAGAGGCCGCGCCTCCGCTCTGCCACCCTTGCTACTGGTTCATGCTTACTATTTAAACCCTGCCTGCTCACTCTCTCATTGCTGAGCATAGTCCTGTGTAGCCTTGTGTTCCTGCGATAGCTGTGCCTTGCCTTGTACCTTGTCCCTGTGTTTCTCTGCTGCTCCCTTGTGAACTGACCCGGCTTGACTTTAGGACCCTCTCTGGATAATGACCCCAGCTTGACAATTGAAACCTCTCTGGATAAAGACCCTGTAACAGGGAATTTATCCCTGTTCAGAAATGTGCCTCTAATCCATCAGTGTGGTGGTTAACTGCTGGTAGACAATTAACCAATACCACCTGGCTGATTACAGGTGTCAAAAAAGCATGCCTCAAAGACAGGAAGGGAGATTTTCCTCAGTACACAAGGGTGCTGACAAGAGGAAAGAGGTCTTGAGCAGAAAGGCTCTGCTGAGATCAAGACACCCAAAGACCTATATTCCTGGACACAGGCGATCCAGGAACCTACCAGAGACTGACATGAAGGGCCACCTGCTTTAAGGTATCGCTTGAGACTTTGGGGAATAGGGTGGTAATGGGATTATCCCTTCAGCCCTGGAGAAAGGGACTGGGGAAGTAAGTTAGCCCTTAAACAGGGATAGGCGTTTGTTGTTTTCATATGTTTGCTGTGTTAAAAGGGACAGGTGCAATAAAGCCTTATTTTAATTTCACCTTAAAAACGGTCTCAATTGCATACCTCTGCACACATCTCTTACATATGGTGTAAGAAGTGGGATATGAACCCACGCCTCCATACAGAGACCAGAATTAAAGGGATACACATCCAGGCAGGAAATCAACACTGCACTGAAGAAAGCCACAAGCCACAGATGGACTCTTTTCCCCAATCCCAAGAGGAGAGACTGCTGAAGCAGGTAAGCCTTACTTGCCTATCACAATAATGTGTAATATGGTTGTTGAAAAAGGGGCTTTGCCTTCCAGCCATAGTCAGGGTTCAACAAGTGAGTTAGCGCTCCAGAGGAGCTAGGCTTTGTTGTTTTCTTTTTGAAAAAAATAAAAAATTGCGCTGAAGCAGTGAATACAGACGGTGACCCACAAGCGGTACTGATTCTGGAAGTAAAGGCTGCCACACCGCATAGGACTACTAGCTGTGAATGGAGAATATGCAGAAAAGTGTGAAAATTGATGCAAGACTGTTCTGAAGCAGGGAAACTTTTACAGATGGTGACCGACGCAAGGCACTGATTCTGGGAATTTAAAATGGCCACCCAGCTGAAGTCAAATACAGACTGCAAAAATGGGGAAGAAAATGTGTTCCTGGTGTAAAGAACCCCACCACACGTAGCAGTGTCCCTTCAGGCCTTATTCAGATGATGAGAGTGAATGCATGCACAGCACTGCTAATATTGTAAAACGTACTCAAGGGAAGAAAAAGTCTGCAGAGAGGTCTGTGAGAGCTACGACCTCTACAAGCAAAATATGCCCACCTGTAGGACTACCACAATTTGGGGTTCTAGCAAATACAGTGATAACAGTTGCAATAGCGCCTCCTGAGGACAGGAAGAAAAATACACCTGGTCGCCCCAAAATGGAGGTCAAGATGCGGCGTTCCTGTAATGAACCCTACCCCACGGAAGAGTGGCCCTTCCAGTCCAATAAGGAGGAAAACATCTCTTATGGTGAACCCAAACTGAATCACACCCACCCACAGAACAACCCAAGAATGGTGGGGGTGCCTGAACTCGGTACAAACCGAAAAGACCACACTCTATGATGTCGAATGTGATCGGCAGGAGGAAGAGCGGGAACAGCAGATCGCTGAATATTTACGCCATCTAACGCAACTGCAAGGAAAACATGGCGGATACAGTGAAGCTGCTGAAATTTCAAATAAAGACGGAGACCCCAGTATCCCTGATGGGACGGAGTCGTCAAAAACAAAAAGGCGGAAAAAGAAAAAGAAAAAAGGGTCTTCACTTACCATGGAAGGAACTGACACATCTGCAGATCCCGCGAAGGAAAAGGGGGTCCGAGATGCCCTGCAGCCTAGAGAAAATTGAGAATTCGTCCTGCGGATGACCGAATATCCAATGGGCCCAAGGCAGAAGTTGTGTACCCCAAAGAAGTGTCTGTCCGGTGCTAATAGTGAGAAACCCTCAACCAACCATACCAGGGAAGCAGAGCCAAAACCAATGAGTGACGATCCCTTGACCAGCCCTGGAGATGCCCTGAAAATTGCAAGGCGTGACTGTGATCTGCTCCGGGAACAATTGAAACTGAAGAAAGATGATTACGCAGAGCTACTGAAAAATAATGTGGAGCTACAGAAGAATGTGCTCACGGTGTACTCTTTGGCCAGGACAGAATTGGACGATCTCAAGACTGAGCTAGATACTGCAAACCACCATGGATGAAAAGCAGAGTCAATCAGATAGAATGATTGCTAATCTGAAGCAGAAGTATGAGGAGGCACTGAAGGAGATTGCAGTCTTTCAGCAGGAGGTTCGCAAGTGCCATAAAGAGGTGAAAGTCTCTCAAAATGAGGTTCACACTCTCCGCATAGAACTGAATGCCTCACACCAGGAGGTCAACAGTGTCCAGACAGAGGTGGACATATCCCAGAAGGAGGTTCACACTCTCTCCACAGCACTGGATGCCTCACACCAAGAGATCAGCAGTTGCCACACAGAACTGGAAGTCTCTAAAAAGGAACTTCACATTCTCACCAAGGAACTGGACATCTCTCAAAAAACTATCCTCAGTCTTAATACAGATCTTAAAGTCTCTCAGAAGGAGCTTCAGACCCTCAACCTAGAGATGTAAATCTCACGCCAGGAGACCAGGAGTCTCAAAGCCGAAGTGCGTAAATGGAAGGGGGACTACAAGGAGGCCCTGAATATTACAGAGACTGCAAAAAGAGACAATTTAAGACAAAAAGAAAAAAATTCGAATTTGACAGACCACATCAATGAAAAGAATGAAAAGCTGCACGAGCTTGAAAAAATAAAGAAACTTTTGGAGGATGAAAAGTTTGAAGCAGAGCAACGACTGCAGAACCAACTGCAAGGTCTGCGTATGCACCTCCAGAATGTCGAGGAGAAGCAGCGAACTCTGAAGGAAGAAAATCTGCAGGCTGCTAAGGAAATACAAGTGCTGCAGGAACGTCTGATTATCCTGCTGCTTTGCGAGGGCACACTGGGTAAACTGAAGGCTACCCTGACCATCACCAAAGCATCACTAGAGGCTAAGCTTAGAGGCCAGGTGAATCAGTACAAGAGGGAGCGCAAAAAGATCCAGAAACTGAGATGAGTATCTGCTGCCCAAGCGAAGAAGTTCACAGTGCTCCTCAAAATAATGAATGATAGGTTGAAGCAAGCTCAGAGAAAGTACAGGGAAGAAATAAAGACCCTGAAAGGAGAATGGCATGAAACACTCAAGAAACAGAGTGAGACTCTGCAAACCAGTAACTTACAGATGCCTCCAATATGGTAAAAGGTACTGGCTCTGCCCAAGCATCGGTATCCCACAGTAACTAATGCCCGTGAGGACAAGGGTACAGTGAGAAACCGTGGGAAAGCACTCACCTTCAAAACAAGATCACCTAAGAAAGCACTAGCCAAACCTGCAACCGCCCAACAGGCAACAAACAGAGGTAGGAGTGCAGAATCAAAGCCAGGAGAATCATTAGCTGAGGAAGCGGAAAAGATAGGACATTCTCTGGAAATGGAGCTGGAATCAAAACTCAATCCCAAAGAAGCTGAACTGGTGACTACATTGAATGGGAAAAGTGCAGGAAGACAGCTTCAAGAACTGAGGGCTCAGGTGGCTGTTCTTGGGCTCTCTTGTGATACCATGAAATGTACATTTGGTGCTAAAGTGGAGTACATGGGAAAGATGGCGAGAGAAAGCGATTTGCATAAACGCTCTGCGACTGTCACCATACAGTCTGCCTACAAAAAGGAGCGCCCAACACAGGGGATAGCACATGACCATGTAGTCAGTAGAAAGACTGTACTTGGAAAAAGTTCTCCTTGAGCGACTGAGGACTGCTGATCTCAAGCACCTTCTGGAGGAGACACTACTAAACTGGAGGAAGGGCTCCAATCCCAGCAGGACTCAGGGTTCTCCTCCATCCACTCTCATTCAAGTCACTGAGATATCTCGAATGAGAGTGGAAGGATGGGCTTTGGCCGTGGCAAGCCCGAGCTTCCCACAAACAGGGGAGGTATGTAACAGGGGAATTATCCCTGTTCAGAAAACTTGCCTCTAATCCAGCAGTGTTCTGGTTAATTGACCAGCACCTGGCTGATTGGAGTTTGTTAGAGAAAAAGGGTCCTCCTGAGACAGGAAGGGACAGAGAGGTCTTGAGCAGCTGTATACTGACAGCCAGACAACAAGACAACAAGGGGGAGAACACTTCTGAAAGCTGAAAGTGCCTTGGACAAAAAGGCTATGCCAGGACAGCAGAGAAGAATTTCCCTACAGCTACCAGAGAGACAGATAAGACTTTCCTTTCTAAGACTGTTGTATCTCTGCACATATCAAAATATATGTTTGGGGGCTGGGAAACATGCTATCTAAAGAGAGTTGTGGACTGCCTATGTTTAACTAGAAATACTCCCAAGTGGAACAGAAGCTTTGTTTGACCGCTTATTTGCATACTGTCACATGGTCACATGGAGGACATAACTTTGGACATCATTCATTCACCCTCAGGGCAGGTAATCTTGGGCCTTCCCTGGCTCCAACGTCACAATCCACAATTAGATTGGACTGATAAGAAACCTATTCAATGGGCCCCCTCTTGTGCCGGTTCCTGTGTTGCTGCAATACAACATATTTGTGGGCTCGACATCCCTAAATCAGAGAAACCCATTCTCCCTGAAGTATATAATGAGTTCCTTGATGTTTTTGATAAAGTCCTTTCTGAAATTCTTCCTCCTCATCGCCCATTTGATTGCCCCATTGATATCCTGCCTGGGGCTGTTCTCCCTAAGTCTAGATCTTACCCTTTGTCTATGCCTGAGACCAAGGCAATGTCCGAATACATTGTATTGTATTCTATGTCTTTATTTATATAGCGCCATTAATGCCATAGCGCTTCACAGTAGTAATACACGTGGTAATCAAATAAATAACAGATAATATAAATAACAGATCATGGGAATAAGTGCTTCAGACATAAAAGTAACATTAAGGTAGAGGAGTCCCTGCCCCGAGGAGCTAACAGTCTAATTGGTAGGAAGGGAGAACGTACAGAGACAGTAGGAGGGAGTTCTGGTAAGTGCGTCTGCAGGGGGGCAAGCTTTATGTATCATGTGTTCAGAATATCCACAGTGCTAATCATATGCTTCTTTAAGCAAGTGTGTCTTAAGTTGGGTCTTAAAGGTGGATAGAGAGGGTGCTAGTCAGGTACTGAGGGTAAGGGCATTCCAGAGGTGTGGGGCAGTCAGTGAAAAAGGTTTAAGGCGGGAGAGGGCTTTAGATACAAAGGGGATAGAAAGAAGACATCCTTGAAAAGAACGCAAGAGTCGGGATGGTGCATAACGAGAAATTAGGGCTGAGATGTAAGGAGGGGCAGAAGAGTGTAAAGCTTTAAAAGTGAAGAGAAGAATGGAGTGTGAGATGCGGGATTTTATCGGAAGCCAGGAGAGTGATTTCATGAGGGGAGATGCTGAGACAGATCTCGGAAAGAGTAGAGTGATTTTGGCAGCAGCATTTAGGATAGATTGTAGGGGAGACAGGTGAGAGGCAGGAAGGCCGGACAGCAGGAGGTTACAGTAATCAAGACGGGAGAGAATGAGGACCTGAGTCAGAGTTTTAGCAGTCGAGCAACAGAGGAAAGGGCGTATCTTAGTTATATTGCGGAGGAAAAAGCGACAGGTTTTAGAAATGTTTTGAATGTGAGGGGCAAATGTGAGAGAGGAGTCGAGTGACCCCTAGGCAGCGTGCTTGGGCTACTGCGTGAATGATCGTAGTTCCAACAGTAATGTGGAAGGAGGTAGTAGGGCCAGGTTTAGGAGGAAGTATGAGGAGCTCTGTTTTAGCCATGTTGAGTTTAAGGCGGCGGAGGGCCATCCAGGATGATATAGCAGAGAGACATTCAGAAACTTTGGTCTGTATAGCAGGTGTAAGGTCGGGTGTTGAAAAGTATATTTGTGTGTCGTCAGCATAGAGGTGATAATTAAACCCAAAAGATGTTATTAGGTCACGTAGAGAGAGTGTACAGTATACAGAGAAAAGAGAAGAGGTCCCAGGACAGAGCCCTGGGGTGCCCCCACAGAGAGATCAATAGCGGAGGAGGAGGTGTTAGCAGAAGAGACACTGAAAGTACGATGGGAGAGGTAAGATGAGATCCAGGATAGAGCTTTGTTCCGAATACCAAGAGTATGGAGAATGTGAAGGAGAAGAGGGTGGTCCACGGTGTGAAATGCTGCAGAGAGGTCGAGTAATATGAGCAGAGTGTAATGACCTCTGTCTTTGGCAGCATGGAGGTCGTCAGTTATTTTAGTGAGGGCTGTTTCCGTGGAGTGAGCAGTGCGGAAGCCAGATTGTAGAGGGTCTAGGAGAGAATATGTGTTGAGAAAATGGAGCAAGCGAGAGAATACAAGACGTTCAAGGAGTTTAGAGGCAAAAGGCAGGAGGGAGACAGGTCGATAGTTAGAAAGACAGGTAGGGTCAAGCTTGCTGTTTTTGAGTAATGGTATGACTGTTGCATGTTTGAAGGAGGATGGAAAGGTTCCAGAGCAGAGTGAGGAGTTAAAAATGTGTGTGAGCGTAGGGATTATAGTAGGAGCAAGAGGTTTTAGGAGATGGGAGGGAATGGGGTCAAGAGGGCAAGTGGTAGAGGGAGAAGAGGCGATCAACAGCGACACATCCTCCTCTGAGACAGTGGAAAAAGAGTCAAGGAAGGCAGGAGGTGAGTTAGGAAGAGGTGTAGGATGGGAGGAAGAAACAGAGGGGCTGTTCTGCCTTATGGATTCCACCTTTTCCTTAAAATAGTCAGCAAAGTCCTGAGCGGAGATGGAGGAAGGAGAGGCAACTGAGGGTGGTTTGAGTAGAGTATCAAAGACAGAGAACAGCCGACGTGGGTTAGACTTGTGCATGTTGATTAGTGAAGAAAAGTAGGCTTGTTTAGCTTGCGAGAGGGCAGAATTGAAACAGGATAGCATACATTTGTAGTGAAGGAAGTCTGCGAGAGTATGAGATTTCCTCCAGAGGCATTCAGAGGAACAAGTGGAGGAATGCAGCATGCGCGTGTGGGAATTTAACCAGGGTCTAGTGTTAGAAGGGCGTGTGTGGCAGAGAGAAAGCAGGGCATATAGATCAAGAGAGAAGGACAAGGCAGAGTTGTAGTTCCTGACCAGGTTGTCAGGTTCTGTAGCAGAGCTGAGAGAGGAGAGGGAGGAGCGTAAAGTGGACTCAAAGTCAGGTAAGTGAATAGAGCGCAGGTTTCTGCAGAACCGGGGGGTAGATGGAGGTGGAGAAGGGGAGAAGCGAGATAGAGAGAATGAGATGAGGTGATGGTCAGAGAGAGGAAAAGGGGAAATGGAGAAATCGGAGAGAGAGAAGTTTTTAGTGAAAACCAAGTCTAAGTAGTGGCCATCCTTGTGGGTGCTGGCTGCAGTCCACTGTTGAAGGCCAAAATAAGAGGTTAGAGACAAAAAGCGGGAAGCCCAAGGGAGAGAGGGGTCATCAATGTGGCAATTGAAGTCCCCAAGGAGAAGAACAGGGGAGTCTGAGGAGAGAAAGAAAGAGAGCCAGGATTAAAAGTGAGAGAGAAAGGCAGAAGGGGGATGAGTAGAGGTAGGTGGGCAATAGATGACCGCCACGTGGACAGGGAGAGGAGAGAAGATCTGGACAGTGTGAACCTCAAAGGAGGGAAAAGCAAGAGAGGGGGAATAGGAAGGGTACGGTAACGGCAGAGAGAGGAGAGCAGGAGCCCCACGCCTCCACCCCTGCCATCAGGGCGCGGAGTGTGGGAGAAGGAAAGGCCACCGTAGGAGAGGGCCGCTTCCAGAGCAGAGTCAGAGTGAGTGAGCCAGGTCTCAGTTATAGCAAAGAGAAGCAGGGAGTGAGAGAGAAAGAAGTCATGCACAGAGAGGAACTTGTTAGAGAGGGAGCGAGCATTCCAAAGGGCACAGGAGAAAGGGAGAGAGGAGGGAGGGTGGCAGGGGATGGGTATGAGGTTGGAGGGGTTGACACCAGAAGGAGTAGAGGTTGCAGTTGGCAGGCGAGGACGAGCGCATGTAGGAATAAGACAGGGACCAGGATTGGGAGAGATATCCCCAGAAGCAAGGAGGAGAAGAATGGAAAGAAAGAGAATATGTGAGGATGATTTGTAGGGGTGTGTTTTAGTGTAGGGTGTATAGCTGTGTGGTGACAGAGGGCGCAGGTAAGAAAGGAGTTCATGTGAACTGAGAAGTGGGGAAGAAAGGAGAGATGGAGATATATGAATAGAAATAGAGACATAAGGAGAATGGTGGAAGGAAGTGCATAATTTGAAAATAAGTGAGGTTACAGCAAATATAAAAATTAAAGGTGGCATCACAGCAATAGTTAAGTGTTGAGATGTGCAGTCTGGGATAGATGCTATCCTCCTTTCCAACGTAGATCAAAAGCAGGAATCAGAAGCAGTAGGTGGTGTCCACTTTTCCACTTCTTTTTGAACTTCCTTTTTAAACTTCATATCTACTTTAAACATTTCTACTTAAAAGCATATCTGCTTAGGAGAATCTGAAAAAGGCTTGATTAGGAACTCCTCTTCCCCAGACGGGGCTGGTTTCTTTTTTGTTAAAAAGAAGGATGGTTCATTACGCCCATGCATAGACTACAGGGGTCTTAACAAAATTACCTTAAAGAATCGGTATCCCCCTACTACTCATCTCAGAACTCTTTGGCCGGTTACAAGATTCTGTAATCTTCTCCAAGCTGGATCTTTAAGGGGCTTACAATTTGATACGTATTCGACAAGGGGATGAGTGGAAGACGGCATTTAACACCAGAAATGGGCACTATGAATATTTGGTTATGCCCTTTGGACTATGTAACGCACGTGCCATTTTTCAAGAGTTTGTAAATGAAATTTTCTGGGATGTTCTCAACTCTTTCATTATTATCTACCTTGACGACATTCTTTTTTTTTCTAAATCTCTCAAAGAACACAATCAACACACCAAGCTGGTCCTATCTCGCTAACGTCAAAACCACCTTTATGCCAAGATGGAGAAATGCATGTTGCACCAGACATCTACTTCCTTCCTGGGATATGTCATATCTGATGGCGGGTTCTCTATGGACCCCGAGAAGCTCAAGGCGGTGTTGGACTTGCCACTACCCACATCTCTCAAAGCGATCCAGCGATTCCTTGGATTTACAAACTATTACCGCAAGTTTATCCGCAATTTCTCGTCTACTGTTGCCCCAATTACCACTCTTACAAAGAAAGGCACAGATACTTCTTCCTGGTTGTTGCAGGGTACATGCCCTGATTTGAGGCCTGGGCTTCTCCTATGAGGAGCGGGGCCAAAGCGTTTGCCCAGCGATCTGTAGACCAGCCCTGGTCTTCGGCAACTCTTTCAAACGTCAATAGAAAAGCCTCTGGATCCTCGTTCAGAGCCATTGTCCTCAGGAGGACCGGGGGTTTGTTCGCATGTTCTGGACTGGCAGACCCCTGGGATTGAGTCAGTAACCTAGCCATCCGCTCATCCTGTGCTTCCTGCTGCTGGATCAGGAACTGGGTTTGCTGCTGCAATAGTCTTTCATCGCTCTCTGCCTGTAGTTGGGCCTGCTCGCACAGAAACGCTTTTAAAAATTCTTCCATTTTTTTTTTATGTGTGGCCCTTCAACTGCAGGGGCCTCTCAAAATCCCGGCACTTCTGACACCATATGTTGCAGGGTACATGCAATCACACACGGGGGTTTCTGGATAAGGCTATTTATTGAGCCTTAAAAATACAGCACACAATAACAAAACAGCTTCTTTCAGCATACAAAAAAACCAAAACAGCTTCTTTTCAGCAAACAAAAACCCAGACAGTTCATCAAAACATACATTTGGAAAACAGACCTTATAGCAGTAATCTACTTCAGCGTTTCAGTCCTATCTCTTGACCAGCCAGCCCTCATGTGTGTGCAACCTGAGGCTTTTAACACACCTTGATTATGCAGCTGGGACCACTCTAATTGTCAGGAGCTCCCCAGCTGAAAGTTAACCTTGTGACTGCTGCACTGCATACCTACACACACGTCTGCCAGGCATAGAGCTGGCGACATTCATTTACCCTGTCACAGTGGTCTTCTGAAGCAATTCAAGCTTTTGATTCACTTAAGAAAGCATTTGTGTCTGCTCCCATTCTATGCCATCCGGACCCCAAACTCCTCTTCACCCAGGAAGTGGATGCATCCGATATAGGCGCTGGAACTATCCTTTCTCAGAGACAGACCCCTCAAGACAGACTACATCCCTCTGGATTATTTTCCAAGAAATTTTCTCCCGCTGAGCAAAACTACGATGTGGGCAACCGAGAACTTTTAGCTATTAAACTCGCTCTTCAAGAGTGGAGACATCTTCTGGAGGGTACCGAAAACCCCATTTCTATTCTTACTGGCCATAAGAATCTTTTGTACAGTATATTGAGGGTGCTCGTCGTCTCTGCTTCCGCCACGCTCGTTGGGCTCATTTTTTTTTTTTTTTTTTCAGATTCAACTACATTATTTCCTACATCCCTGGAACCAAGAATTTAAAGGCAGACGCCTTAACCCGTCAATTCATCTCTGAGGATAAGACTGAGGACATTTCAGAAACAATCTTGCCCTCCAAATATATAATTTCTGCCACCTTTTTTGACATACTGGACAAGATCCTGGCTTCTCAATCACGCATCCCGGAGTGTATGGAGGTGCCGGAGGGTTTTCTGTATGCTGCACCACAATTCCGCAAAAAAATCCTTGAGTGGGGTCACTCCTCTACTTCCACCGGTCATCCAGGTATAAGAAGGACCTCAGACCTGATCAAACACACCTTCTGGTGGCCCAATCTACTTAAGGATGTCGACAAATTCATCCGATCCTGTTCCGTCTGTGCCCGAAACAAATCTTCATGTAGTAAACCATCAGGTCTTCTTCGTCCTTTGTCCATACCTGAACGTCCTTGAACACACCTTTCAATGGACTTTATTTTCTAGCTCCCTGTTTCTAATGGAATGGACACTATCCTCGTTATTTTTGACTGATTCTCTAAACAGGCCCATTTCATACCCCTCAAGGGTCTTCCCAATTCTGCCACCCTGGCAGACATCTTAATTAAAGACATCTTCCATATCCATGGAGTCCTACTCTCCACTGTATTTGATCGTGGGTCACAGTTTATTTCTAAATTGTGGTGGGCCTTTGCGCAGAGGTTGGACATCACACTTCTTTTTTTTCTTTGGGTTACCACCCAAAAACAGAGACGGAGAGAACAAACCAGTCACTAGAGCAATATCTCAGGTGTTTCATATCCGACGCACAAGATAACTGGGTGGATCTCCTGCCATGGGCTGAGTTCGCCCATAACAAACCCACCCAAAGAGTCGCCGTTCTTTATAAATTATGGGTTCCCCCCCTCACGCCTTCCCGTCTCCTCTACTCCATCCAGTCTTTTGAAGTCCCAGATTCCCAGAAGTCTCTATTAAACCACCACCGGTGTTGGTACAAGGTCAAGAGGAATTCGAAATCCAGTCTATAATAGACTCACGAAGGTCTCGTGGATCAGTTCAGTACCTGGTACATTGGAGAGGTTTTGGACCAGGTCCACGCTCTTAAGACGGTTCAATGCCAGGTTTCCGCAGAAGCCATTTGGGAGTTGTACGCAGGCCACTCCTCAAGGGGGGGTACTGTAAGGAATCAGGGAACACGTCCCCCGCGGTGTGTTCCCTCCTTACCGGCTGCAGCGCTCCTCCCCGCTCTGGTTACAGAGCGCACGTGCATCCGAAGCTCTTCACATTGTGCCACGGAGCTTGACTCCACCCCCCGGTTGCGTTGCACATCTCTCACACGCGGTGCGCACACGTGACGGCGTGCACCGCTCACCAGCTGCGTGTCGAGTGCTATTATGCTCCTTGTCTCCTGCAGCCTATCCTGGTCTCTGCAGAGGATGAGCCTCCGCTCCGCCCCCCCTGCTACTGCTTCCTCTCTATTTAATACCTGCCTGTTCACTCTCTCATTGCTGAGCATAATCCTGTGTTGCGTTTTGTGTTCCTGCGATAGCTGTGCCTTGCCTTGTACCTTGTCCTTGTGTTTCTCTGCTGGTCCCTTGTGTACCGACCCGGCTTGACTTTAGAACCCTCTCTGGATAACGACCCCAGCTTGACAATTGGACCCTCTCTGAATAAAGACCCCAGCTTGCATCTGACTAGCCGCACCTCTCCATCCCTGACCACGGCTATCGGATATACTACTACTCTCCTGGCTCCAACCCCTGAACACAGCTCAATGAACATAGACCCCCCCTCTGGCTCTGCCCCTGGACTTTGGCAAGGATCACAACTAACCAGATCTCTCCTTCCCAGACCCGGCTACGCTGACTATCCACTCTCCAGGTGTGCCACCGCTGCTGTGGGTGCGCAGTCTTGTACTTTCCCACCTCAGTACCGGGGTCCCACCTTGTTCATGGTGAGCGCAGGCGTTACAACCAGATCTAAAACATTAATTTTGGTGGCATTTCTGGTACAATTTCTTCTCCCGTTTTGCAGCTTGAACATTAGTGCTCTACATCAGACACTGAAACAAATCGTGAAAAAAATGTGATTGCAACGGTGCTTACTTATAACAATGTCCTAAAAAAGTGAAATATGTGTAACAATGTGTTTAGAAGCAAATGACAGAAATAAGATCTATAAATTCAATTACAACGTGAACTGTGATCTATTAGTTAATCATGTGATAAATCCACCACCCAGTGTAAAAGGTGCTAATAGAAAAGCTACTCAAAACCCTTGTAAAGACTGTTCTCTTAGTCTTTTTGATTGCAGAATTCCTCAAAGATTCAGGGGAGCGCCAATGTTCACGTGATTATATGAAAAAGAAAAATAAAGGCAACATAGTGTGATACAGTCTCAATTCTTTCTTTCTAGTGAAAAAGGTAATCCACTCACAATTTTCCTTTCAAAAATCAGGCATTACAGAGACACTTCTCTCTCTGTTTAGAGCAATGAACATGGATATCCACAGGTGTAGACCCCTTTCACTTTTTCTCCACCACCGCACGAATACCCAGAAATAATAAGAAATACCAAAATTGCGCAATAACGTCTTAAAATGTATTGGAGATCATCACAGATAAAACATATGGCTATGCACTCACATAAGTAATAATAGGTACAGTCATTGTACGAAATCCTGATAGATAAAGCAATTCACCGGTACACAGTGTGTTTCTTCCCTCTGCTTCTCTGCTCCCATCAACGTCACATCCGGTTGACGCAGGGCTGTGGGCGGAAGTGCTGTGAGGGGGATCTCCGGCTGCCAGGACTTCGTAACCCCGACTTGCACAGACTGGATGCTGAACACAGGATTCTACGCGTTTCGTCAGTACGACTTCTTCAGGAATCCTGATTAATAGATTCCTGAAGAAGTCGTACTGACGAAACGCGTAGAATCCTGTGTTCAGCATCCAGTCTGTGCAAGTCACAGTTGCGAAGTCCTGGCAGCCGGAGATCCCCCTCACAGCACTTCCGCCCACAGCCCTGCGTCAACCGGATGTGACGTTGATGGGAGCAGAGAAGCAGAGGGAAGAAACACACTGTGTACCGGTGAATTGCTTTATCTATCAGGATTTCGTACAATGACTGTACCTATTATTCCCTATGTGAGTGCATAGCCATATGTTTTATCTGTGATGATCTCCAATACATTTTAAGACGTTATTGCGCAATTTTGGTATTTCTTATTATTTCTGGGTATTCGTGCGGTGGTGGAGAAAAAGTGAAAGGGGTCTACACCTGTGGATATCCATGTTCATTACTCTAAACAGAGAGAGGAGTGTCTCTGTAATGCCTGATTTTTGAAAGGAAAATTGTAAGTGGATTACCTTTTTCACTAGAAAGAAAGAATTGAGACTGTATCACACTATGTTGCCTTTCTTTTTCTTTTTCATATAAACACGCGAACATTGGCGCTCCCCTGAATCTTTGAGGAATACTGAAACAAATCAACAGTTCATGAAGGGATATTTTCTTCTGCAGGATATTTGCTCAAATACTATTTCATATGCGGCAGACATTGCGTGCCATATATACTAAGCGGTGCTATACTCCAGGGCACCTCATGGCACATTTACTTGAATGAGCAATAAGGTGTCCTTTGGCATAGCACTGTTTAGTAATATGGGACTATCAGATGAGAAACAGGGCACCACGGATTTCTGCAAAAGAAATGAGGAGGACGAGGAGAGGATGATAATTGTGACCAAATACACTACAGCCAGCAGATTCACAAAATAAAGCATAACAAAACACTGGAAGGTTTTACAATCAGACGAACAATTGGGTCCTTCTGTACTTGCAAAAATATACCGAGATTTGCTTATGAAAGGGGTGAAATTTTGAAAGATCTGCTTATTAGAGCTGGCAGAAGAGAGCATTACACTCCCATTTTCTCAGTAGACCCAGACAAGGATGCTTTAAATGTTTTAATTCTTCAACTTGCAATAGTTTAATCATGGGGGATGAGTTTTCTCACCCCGGGACATGTCAATCATATAAAATCAAAAGTCGAATTACCTGTATTTGTCAGGTCGAGCTCACCATAAACGAGACGGGACCGCAGTGCTGAGGTGGGAAAGGATATAATGCCACCCACAGCCACGAGGGCACGTCTTGAGAGTAGAATGGTCTGGAAGTCCAAGTCGGGGCAGGAGAGGTACGGATGGTAGGGGGTGCTGTAGCCAAGTCTGGGGTAGAGAGAGAGACGTAATCGTTTTACCGTTTGCAGAGTTCGGGGTGCCAGAGGTGCGGAGAGTCGTATTGCCGGATGCCAAGTTCGGGGTGCCAGAGGTGCGGAGAGTCGTATTGCCGTTTGCCAAGATCGGGGTGCCAGAGGTGCGGAGAGTCGTATTGCCGTTTGCCAAGTTCAGGGTGCCAGAGGTGCGGAGAGTCGTAGATGAAACAGGTTCGGTAATGAGGAAGACTGCAAGACAAGACAAGACAGGACTAGGGAGGCAGAGAGTAAGGAGAACAACTGGTTCTATGCTCAGCCGACGAGTCAATGAAGCTGCAGGGTATATATAGGTGAGAGGGTCCAATAGCAGAATACCAAGGTGGGGGTGTGTGGATGGGCCAGGCTGTGACAGGGATAGGTCCAAAATGGCTCCTGGAGGAGGGGCTATAGATCCCAGTAGTAAGGGTGCATTTGATAGCAGCATTGAAAAGTGGTAGTGTGCCTTTAAGAGGCTGGTGCGCCTCCGTGTGGCCGCGCCTCCGTGTGGCCGCGCCTGCGGGTGCGTGACCGGGCACGCGCCCAGACCCGGCACCAGAAGAGGAACGCCGACGTGCGCGTGCGCGCCCAGGCGAGATGGCGATCGGCGTCCTGGAGGGAGGATCTCTGCGAGGCACTGGAGGACCCGGCGGAACTGCGGGTAAGTGGGGAGCATGCCGAGGGCGGCGTGACTCCCGGGTCATTACAGTACTATGGTGAATGTTATTTATATGATCAAGTGGCCATGCGGCTTGTGCTGTATAGGTGTAACAGGTGCTCACCACAAACAGGACGGAACAGCAAGACATAGGTGGGGATGTTTGAATAAACCAACCAACAACCTCGCAACCGCATCCGGATTGCAGAGTCGTAGTCATGTAACCGGGTCAGGGTAGGAGAGGTTAGGATGGTCCTGATACTCGCCATGGTCTGGGGTTGGAGAAGTCGGATGGTCGTAGTGCATAGCCGGGGTGCAGGAATATAGAAGGTCCAGGAACAAGCAAGGATCGGGTACAAGGGAAAGCAGCAGGCAGGAAACAAGGCAAGGTAAACAGCAGGTTGCAAGAGGCAAGCACGAGTCACAACCTATGGTTATGCTCAGCCAACTTGGAGGAGGGCTGGCTGAGCATATGAGGGAGTGACAGCCAATAGCAGGGCTGCACCAGGCTGTGAGGGATGAATAACCAGGGCAGAGTGTACCGCAGGTGTGGAGTGTGATTAAGCAGGGGCAGAGTGTACCGCAGGTGTGGAGTGTGAATAAGCAGGGGCAGAGTGTACCGCAGGTGTGGAGTGTGAATAAGCAGGGGCAGAGTGTACCGCAGGTGTGGAGTGTGAATAAGCAGGGGCAGAGTGTACCGCAGGTGTGGAGTAATTGGAGGTACCAGTAGTCATGTTAACCCCGTGCGTGTCCCTGGCAACACGGTGCCGGTGCATGAGGGTGCTTCTCCGTGGCGTCACTGGGGCGGGACCTAAGCCCGATCTGTGTGATGAGTTCACGCCTGGGCGCGGGGTGCCTGTGCACAACCTCAGTGCGAGGCGCGTCACCTGTCTCATCACGGGGTGCATTATGGGGGCGGGACCAAAGCCCAATCCTTATAATAAGCAAAACAAGTTGCATGCTTAAGACAAGATTCATAGAGTACTTCTCTATGCAGTAAAATCAATCATAAGGCTGAAGAAACAGCTTTGTAACGCCTGTATGCCCGCAGACCTGGCCAGTCCCCAGTACTGAGGTGGGTAAGGGTATAACACGCACCCACAGTAGTGAGGATGTGCCCGGAGTGTGGTAAGGTGCGTTGCCGGGCCTGGTGAGAAAGGGTTAACGTGATACTTGCTGAGTCCGGGGTTCCAGAAGTACGAGGGTCAATATCCAAGAGCCGTCGGTCAGGGGCAGGAGAAAGCAGCATAGTGAGGTCCAAAGCCGAGTCCAGGGGTTGCGAGGTACACGTAGTCAAACAAGAGCCGAGATCAAATCCAAAGGTATCCAACAGGGGCAGGGACAGGAACAAGAGCTGTAATAGAGAACAGAGCTTGGCATAGACAGCTGCACACAGGAGTCACAGAAGAACTATGCAGTGCAAGGAAGGAGAGGGCAGACTGGGGTTAAACATGCAGGAGGACCAATGGTAGCAAGGGGTGGAGCGGAGGCCTGTCTGAGAGATCCCAGGGATAGGTCCAGGAGCAGGGAGGGAGTCAGAGAGGTGAGTAGTTGAAAACGCCTGCAACCAATGGGGGGCGGAGCCAGCGGCACGGGCGGACGAGTAAGAGGATTGGGTGCGCGTGCACTCTGTAAGCTTGCCGTGCGCGTGCCCTGGCCGCGTGCAGGAGGATGGGGCATGCGCCACGGAGGAGCGGCATGGCATGGGGTCAGGAGAGGTAAGGAGCCGAGGGAGCGGGGAACCGAAGCTGACAGCCGCACTGGGAGCTGAGATGACGGGGACCCGCTGAAAGGCGCGTGTCCCCCGATCCCTTACAAGCTTTAATTAAACATTGCATTGATTATAAGCATACTGTGGCATCACTCAGAATAATGGGACTTGAGCATATACAAAAAGCGACAGCAGGAACTGATTGTAACGCCTGCGCTCACCACGAACAAGGCGGGACCCCGGTACTGAGGTGGGAAAGTATAGAACTGCGTACCCACCGCAGTGGAGGCACGCCTGGAGGGTGGATTGTCAGCGTAACCGGGTCAGGATTGGAGAGAGCGGGTTAGTCTTGTTACTTGCCGAGGTTGTGGGGAGAAGCCAGTAGAATAGTAGTGTGTCCGTAATGCCGTGGTCAGGGATGGAGAAGCACAGGTAGTCAGAGGCAAGCTGGGGTCGTTATCCAGAGAGGGGTCCAAAGTCAAGCCGGGTCGGTACACGTGTGATCAAGCAGCAAGGAGGCAAGACAAGTCAGAGACAAGGAACACAGGAACAAGGACGTGGAAACACAAGTCTACAATAAACTATGCTGAGCCAAAGTGCCAGTGGCACAGCTGAGCATATATGAGGCAGACAGACCAATGGGGGAGAGGGGTGGAGCGGCTGGGTCGGAGACAGGGATAGGCCAGAGGTGCAGGAGACAGGTGATAGTGATTGACACGTAGCTGGGGAGCGGTGCACAGGCATCATGTGTACGTGCTGCGCGAGGCGGAGGCGCGTCCCAGGCAGGGGGCGGAGCCAAGCTCTGTGGGAGCAGTGAAATGCCTGCGTGGGCGCGCGTGCTCTGTAAGCTGTGCAGGATGCTGAGAAGCGGCAGGTAAGGAGGGAACACACCGCGGGGGACATATTCCCCGATTTCTTACACTGATAGAGACACCTCTTTACTACAGAGGGAAGCATTCTGGACATATACATTAGGCACTGTGGGGCTTATGCTATAACCGTTCGTAAGCCACTTATTGAGCACTTATCGGACAAAATGCCTACTATGATTCTGTAAACGTTGATAAGTGAACGATAAAAGACTGAATCGCCAATGTTTTGAGGCTTAAAATAAATCACCAAGTGAGCGGCAATAAGCCACCTATCGGCAGGTGCTGAAACTCGTGCAATTCTAGTAGCTGCGATTAGATTATCGAGGCCTATCGCGACTCTAGAATGACGAGTTTCTCCCAAAATCCTCACACCTGGAAAAGTTGGCATGACGGTGGTGAGAAGCTGCTAATAAGCAGCGAGACGGGACTTAGGGAAAAAAATGCTTTTTTTCTACATCAGATTGATGCCGGGAGTCTCCAGAGCTGATACCCATTAATATCAGTACCGGAGACCCCCGGCATGAATCCCATGCAATAAAACTCGACTAACCACTAAGGCAATGACAGGGTTAACGCCTCCCGCTAATCACCAAGGGCCAAATACCCCCTTCACCCACCACCGCTACCCACAATAAACACTAATACCCACCTCCTCTTCCCCACATGATTGATACCAGAGGCTGTGGGTGTCCGGGGGTCATCCGGTGGATCCAGCGGGTGTCTGGGAGCCCTTGGGTCCTCGCTGGCATGCGGAACCAATCCTGTTGTAAAAATTATTTTTGCTAACATTTAAATAAATACACCCTCCCCTCCCCCCCCAACACATACAGTAATGTTCAAAATAACTATTATCCAGATATGGATAATAGCTCATTTGCCCATTATTAAATCAAACATTAGCCAGCCACCATAAATAAAGTAAATAAACCTTTCTACTTACCCCGCCATTATGAAGGACATCCTCATCAGCATACTGCAGGTCCATGTCCTCCGTTGCCAGAAAGAATGCATGAAAAATACAATCTAATGGCCCCTAACCCTTAATCACCTTAGAGGTTAATAACCGCTATAGTAATTAAGGGCCTAAGCACCCACCCTGTGACCACCATCCTATTATCCTATCACTATACTATTATTAACTACTTAATTAATGACTGATTTACCCATATTACTTCCTATAGAATTAGAGTACAACTCCTAAAAAAAGAGTGCATCCATCCAGATTTAGGGTTTATTTACTAAGGTCTCCTGGCTGAAAAACAAGGGCAAAACAAGTGCAAGGTATTACATCAGTGTCTACTAAGAGAAAACACCCTATTGCTTTTAATATGATTAATTTTCTTTAATAGATCTGGTGATGTTGTTTGCACTGCTGTTCCCCAGTTTAGCAGTCAGGAAACTCTAACAATTGGAATGTTGTAAGGATCTCACAAATTTGGGACACTCATTCAGTAGATAGAGTAGTCTGGTAAGGAATTAAGGAATTGAAGCTACATACTGTATGTGGCTTTCGTCATTTTATTGAGAACTATGATACAATAATGCCATCTCATACTTGATAAGGTTGACTTTGAAGCAGGGATTTCATCTTAGTAGATACTGACTGCTCCTTTAACCATATTTCAGCTTAAAGATGCCATCCGACATGCTGTAGTCAAGCAGTTGAATTTCTTAGGGGCCTCTCAACGGGGTAGTGTTTTATTTAAAACAGTGAATGGGAAGGCATTTGGCATTAGATTGCTCACATCTGTTCTGACAAGTTTTTGCTTCTTATAGCTTCAGGCCATTTTTGCATCTACATGTTTTGTGTATTGTGATTAACAATTATCATATTTCTTCCTATTGGAAAATAGTCATTGTTCTCGCACAATTTTTGGTAGGCCCACTTCAATTTACCAATCTACTAAGGTTTTAGTACACATGAGATGTACATACTGTATGTTCTTTACTATTATTTTTGTAGTACCGTATCTTTACTGTAACAGGATCCATAATGCCTCCTTCAGGTGAAATATCACCATAGTGATGGAGGATAAACAGAAGCGCAACTCCATATAATGAATCATCCTGCTTGGAATGCACGCGACCATGGCGGAACTAATGGGTCCAAAATGGAGCGCACAGCTGAAGGCACTGCCCTGGATGCTGGGGTAAGGGCTCCACCGTCTGCGACTTCTCAACAGTACATGTATTTAATGCTTACTGGGGCCTAGCATAATTAACCCTGAAGATGGTCCCAGGCGGGACCGAAACAAGTCGGCCGAAGGCTCCTGTGCAATTATGTTAACAATGATGTAACTGGTGCATTACATTTTCTTTTGCATCTAAGAGTGTGTCCGGCAGTGGCAGAACTACCATGTGTGACGCCAGTTCAGCTGCACAGGGGCCACAACTTGATAGGGGCCCATACTCCTGGCTCTTCTGCATGGTAAGTTGCCTGGGTGGGCTTCCTCCTCACCTGTCAAGGTCCCGATCCACAGTTAGAGCCTAGGGGGTGAGAACCAGAGAGGGGGCAGGAAGTGACCATGATGAGGGAGAAACGGGCTGGAAGAGAGAGCGGAGTTGAGAGCATGGTAAGGAGGTAGCATGTGGGGGAGAGGATGGTAAGGAGGTAGCATGTGGGGGAGAGGATGGTAAGGAGGTAGCATGTGGGAGAGAGGATGGTAAGGAGGTAGCATGTGGGTGAGAGGATGGTAAGGAGGTAGCATGTGGGGGAGAGGATGGTGAGGAGGGAGCATGTGGGGGAGAGGATGGTAAGGAGGTAGCATGTGGGGGAGAGGATGGTGAGGAGGGAGCATGTGAAGGAGAGGATTGTGAGGAGGGAGCACGTGGGGGAGATCATGGGGAGTAGGGAGCATTGAAAATTGTGTTAATTTTTTACAAATGTTTGTTTCCATAGGGGGGCCCAGCTCTTATATTTGTACTGGAGCCCATAATTCACAAGTTCCACCCCTGGTGCCAGCTGTTCTATGTAAATATGTACTGGGATCCACATGGGGGGGGGGGGTTATCACCGATGTCCACTAAAAGTGACATATGGGTTGTTTAGAATGCTAACCAGAGATGACTCTATCAGACTCAAAGGAAACTGAACATTTGTAAATAATTACTGGTACATTCCAGAGAGAGGGGACACACAGGTTATGCTTTCGTTGAAGGACTTTATTAAAAATTAATATCATATGACGTCGTCTGTTGTACATGCTAAGAGTTACATGTGTGTATCTGTGGCGGGGAGTGGCATACAGTTTAATAAGGCCAGACACGTGAGGTCTAGCAGGTGGTGAGGGACCACCTGATCCATTGTCGTTCAAATTCCGGATAATGATTAGTCTCCGTGCGTCCGACATGAGTGCTTGAATCTATTGATGCGACTCACATGTGTCCAAGTATTAGAGGAAGAAAGTTGAGCGCGGTTATATACTGAGGCAAAACGTACACGTCCTCTGGTAGGAGATTTTTTACTCTGTCATAAAACTGTCAATCTAAAAGCTGATTTACGACAGGGGTGGGCTTATATTGTTTCAATGAGGAAAAATAGTACAGAAGTCTGACTTTGTTAGATTGTAAACTCTTCAGAGCAGGGACTCCTCTTCCGAAATGCTACTTTTATGTCTGAAACACTTCTTCCCATGATCTGTTATTTGTATTATTTGTTATTTATATGATTGTCACGTGTATTACTGCTGTGAAGCGCTATGTACATTAATGGTGCTATATAAATAAAGATGTACAATACAATACTTTGCTGCTCTTATTGTATTTTTTAAATTCCCTTTACTGTATTGTCTTTGTGAAGCGCTGAGTACTCTTTTGGCGCTATATAAATAAAGATATACCTACATAATTCTGAGCAAGGTATTATAAAAATCAGATTTCAACAGAGGTATGTTTTGGACTTAAACCGTGATTTCTCATATTGCTACACCAGTGACCTCTCTGGGAGAAAACATATGACATATGGTAACATACTGTATAGGGATTTCTGTTTTATGTTTTATCATGTTATTTTAGGAAACTTTCCTGCATTTACTGTAATTGTTCTTGTAATACTTTTTCTGTAATCTAAGCACTGTATTTTGATATAAGAACATTTCATAAGGGATGCTGTGGACTCTGTTGCATGCTCTGGAGAGTGTGTGTTAAGTGCATAGTGTTTCTATAATAAACTGAGACCTGAGACTCTGGCAAATATTAATTTTGCATCTTATATATGCATAATTCTTGGGATGTGGCAGTGGAAAGATCTGATTGCCAGTGAGTAAGGGGTTAATATTAACTCATTGAACGTTCCTTGCGGAAGAGAAAGGTGAGTTGGCTAGAGTAGCCGTGTATTAACCCTGATTGCATATCTAAGTCACGTGCTCACTTGTGTTCTGTATGTAACAGGTGGTATATTGGGATGGATTGAGGGGTGATGCTGTACATTTGAGGGAAGGTGAAAAGTGGTGTTGGTCAGAGGAAAGGACCTTGAGTCCTGAAAAGTTACCTTTGTATTAGCTCTGATGATTTAATACAGATTGAAGTTTCTTTAACTCTCCATTAGCCTCTCCATTAGCCTTATGTGTGCCTCTTCTTTTTCCGTTTGCAATCCAGGGGGAGCATGAAAGGGAAATAAAACAAAATACAATCTAAGTGCAGACAGTTTGATAACTTCTAGACTAGTTAAGTGGTTAATCTTGGCTCGTATGTGTGGCCTATTTACAAGATGTAAGTCAAAAACGGGCAGTGTGACACAGTGTTCTATGCAGGGAGGACTTCTAATCCAATGAATTATGGAGACTTCCACTCTCAGCAAAGCAGCGGTGTATATAAAAGAGAAAAGATATCCATAGTGCAGACCAATCATAAAAAACGTGACTTTATGGGGTTTTAAAAATGAACACTTACAATAAAAACATATAAATAATGCGTGTATCACAATACTGTGACCGAGGAGAGATTGCTGTTAGCTTCTGGCTCACCCACCACCTCCGGTTTATGGACCCTGCGTGGGACACCGCTGCATTGGACTCTCCACCTCCTAGGATCCCTCTGGGGTGTACAGGTCCCGTCAGCTCTGTTCCTCGTGTAGGACGCCGCTCTGTTCTTTTCCTGGAGCTCCCTCTCGGGTGGACTGTCCTGTCCCCTCCGGTTAGCTCCGATACGTCACTTCCGGTTGGTCGCGATCCGTCACTTCCGGTAGTGGGTCTGCAATCTCTGACACAGCTTCTCTCCTCCTCTGGGCGGCTACCACTCTACGCGTTTCGCCACGCACCGTATTGGTGGGGGAGGAGGGAAAGGGGGGAAAGAGGGGGGAAGGGGGGAAAGAGGGGTGGAGGGGGGTGGAGGGGGGGAAGGGGGTGGAGGGGGGGAAGAGGGGGGAAGGGGGTGGAGGGGGGGAAGAGGGGAGAGGGGGGATGGGGAAAGGGGGAGGTGGAGGAGGGGAAGTGAGGAGGGTAAGGGGGGAGGTGAGGAGGGTAAGGGGGGAGGTGAGGAGGGTAAGGGGGGAGGTGGAGGAGGGGAAGGGGGGGAGGTGGAGGAGGGGGGAGGTGGAGGAGGGGAAGGGGGGAGATGGAGGAGGGGAAGGGGGGAGATGGAGGAGGGGAAGTGGTGGGAAGAGGGGGGAGGTGGTGGGAAGGGGGGAAGAGGGGGGAGGTGGTGGGAAGGGGGGAGGAGGGGGGAGGTGGTGGGAAGGGGGGAGGAGGGGGGAGGTGGGAAGGGGAGGGAGGTGGTGGGAAGGGGGGGGAGGTGGTGGGAAGGGGGGGGAGGTGGGAAGGGGGGGGAGGTGGGAAGGGGGGGGAGGTGGTGGGAAGGGGGTGGAAAGGTGGGAAGGGGGGGAGGTGGGAAGGGGGGGGCGGTGGAAAGGGGGGGAGGTGGTGGGAAGAGGGGGGAGGTGGTGGGAAGGTGGGAAGGGGGGGAGGTGGTGGGAGGTTGTAAGGGGGAGTGAAGGGAAGGTGAAGGGGGGTGAAGGGGGGTGAAGTGGAGGTGAAGGGGGGGGTGGAGGGGAGGTGAAGGGGGGGGGGTGGTGGGGAGGTGAAGGGGGGTGGAGGGGAGGTGAAGGGGGGGTGGAGGGGAGGTGAAGGGGAGGTTAAGGGGGGGTGGAGGGGAGGTGAAGGGGGGGGGGGTGGAGGGGAGGTGAAGGTGGGGTGAAGTGGAGGGGATGTGGAAGGGAGGGGAAGTGTAGTGAGGGGTGGGTGAGGGAGGGTGGAGGGGAGGTGGAGGGGAGGTGGAGGAGGGGTGGAGGGGAGGTGGAGGGGATGTGGAAGGGAGGGGAAGTGTAGTGAGGGGTGGGTGAGGGGAGGTGAAGGCCGCTGACTCACCCGTCCGGCAGCTCCCATGTGGATCTGAGGCGGGAGGCAGCGTGTTGTGGCCGCTCCCCCGCTGACTGTAGCGGCGCCGGGGGGGTGGAGGGAAAGTGAGTGAGGAGAGGTGATCACTCCGCTCCCCCGCTGAGTGTAGTGGCGCCAGGGCGTGTGGAGGGGAAGTGAGTGAGGGGAAGTGAGTGAGGGGAGGTGATCACTCCGCTCCCCCGCTGAGTGTAGCGGCGCCGGGGGGGGTGGAGGGGAAGTGAGTGAGGGGAGGTGATCACTCCGCTCCCCCGCTGAGTGTAGCGGTGCCGGATGGGGGGTGGAGGGGAAGTGAGTGAGGGGAGTTGATCACTCCGCTCCCCCGCTGAGTGTAGCGGCGCCGGGGGGGGAGGTGGAGGGGAAGTGAGTGAGGGGAGGTGTGTATTGTGATTAACAATTATCATATTTCTTCCTATTGGAAAATAGTCATTGTTCTCGCACAATTTTTGGTAGGCCCACTTCAATTTACCAATCTACTAAGGTTTTAGTACTCATGAGATGTACATACTGTATGTTCTTTACTATTATTTTTGTAGTACCGTATCTTTACTGTAACAGGATCCATAATGCCTCCTTCAGGTGAAATATCACCATAGTGATGGAGGATAAAAATAAGCGCAACTCCATATAATGAATCATCCTGCTTGGAATGCACGCGACCATGGCGGAACTAATGGGTCCGAAATGGAGCGCACAGCTGAAGGCACTGCCCTGGATGCTGGGGTAAGGGCTCCACCGTCTGCGACTTCTCAACAGTACATGTATTTAATGCTTACTGGGGCCTAGCATAATTAACCCTGAAGATGGTCCCAGGCGGGACCGAAACAAGTCGGCCGAAGGCTCCTGTGCAATTATGTTAACAATGATGTAACTGGTGCATTACATTTTCTTTTGCATCTAAGAGTGTGTCCGGCAGTGGCAGAACTACCATGTGTGACGCCAGTTCAGCTGCACAGGGGCCACAACTTGATAGGGACCCATACTCCTGGCTCTTCTGCATGGTAAGTTGCCTGGGTGGGCTTCCTCCTCACCTCTCAAGGTCCCGATCCACAGTTAGAGCCTAGGGGGTGAGAACCAGAGAGGGGGCAGGAAGTGACCATGATGAGGGAGAAACGGGCTGGATGAGAGAGCGGAGTTGAGAGCATGGTAAGGAGGTAGCATGTGGGGGAGAGGATGGTAAGGAGGTACAGTAGCATGTGGGGGAGAGGATGGTAAGGAGGTAGCATGTGGGAGAGAGGATGGTAAGGAGGTAGCATGTGGGGGAGAGGATGGTAAGGAGGTAGCATGTGGGGGAGAGGATGGTGAGGAGGGAGCATGTGGGGGAGAGGATGGTAAGGAGGTAGCATGTGGGGGAGAGGATGGTGAGGAGGGAGCATGTGAAGGAGAGTATTGTGAGGAGGGAGCACGTGGGGGAGATCATGGGGAGTAGGGAGCATTGAAAATTGTGTTAATTTTTTACAAATGTTTGTTTCCATAGGGGGGCCCAGCTCTTATATTTGTACTGGAGCCCATAATTCACAAGTTCCACCCCTGGTGCCAGCTGTTCTATGTAAATATGTACTGGGATCCACATGGGTGGGGGGGGGGGGTTATCACCGATGTCCACTAAAAGTGACATATGGGTTGTTTAGAAGGTCCTAAATGCTAACCAGAGATGACTCTATCAGACTCAAAGGAAACTGAACGTTTGTAAATAATTACTGGTACATTCCAGAGAGAGGGGACACACAGGTTATGCTTTCGTTGAAGGACTTTATTAAAAATTATTATTAATATGACGTCGTCTGTTCTACATGCTAAGAGTTACATGTGTGTATCTGTGGCGGGGAGTGGCATACAGTTTAATAAGGCCAGACACGTGAGGTCTAGCAGGTGGTGAGGGACCACCTGATCCATTGTCGTTCAAATTCCGGATAATGATTAGTCTCCGTGCGTCCGACATGAGCGCTTGAATCTATTGATGGGACTCACGTGTGTCCAAGTATTAGAGGAAGAAAGTTGAGTGCGGTTATATACTGAGGCAAAACGTACACGTCCTCTGGTAGGGGATTTTTTACTCTGTCATAAAACTGTCAATCTAAAAGCTGATTTACGACAGGGGTGGGCTTATATTGTTTCAATGAGGAAAAATAGTACATAAGTCTGACTTTGTTAGATTGTAAACTCTTCAGAGCAGGGACTCCTCTTCCGAAATGCTACTTTTATGACTGAAACACTTCTTCCCATGATCTGTTATTTGTATTATTTGTTATTTATTTGATTGTCACGTGTATTACTGCTGTGAAGCGCTATGTACATTAATGGTGCTATATAAATAAAGATATACAGTACAATACAATACTTTGCTGCTCTTATTGTATTTTTTAAATTCCCTTTACTGTATTGTCTTTGTGAAGCGCTGAGTACTCTTTTGGCACTATATAAATAAAGATATACCTACATAATTCTGAGCAAGGTATTATAAAAATCCGATTTAAACAGAGGTATGTTTTGGACTAAAACCGTGATTTCTCATATTGCTACACCAGTGACCTCTCTGGGTGAAAACATATGACATATGGTAACATACTGTATAGGGATTTCTGTTTTATGTTTTATCATGTTATTTTAGGAAACTTTCCTGCATTTGCTGTAATTGTTCTTGTAATCCTTTTTCTGTAATCTAAGCACTGTATTTTTATATAAGAACATTTCATAAGGGATGCTGTGGACTCTGTTGCACGCTCTGGAGAGATTTTTGTGTGTTAAGTGCATAGTTTTTTCTATAATAAACTGAGACTGAGACTCTGGCAAATATTAATTTTGCATCTTTTATATGCATCATTCTTGGGATGTGGCAGTGGATAGATCTGATTGCCAGTGAGTAAGGGGTTAATATTAACAAATTGAACGTTCCTTGCGGAGGAGAAAGGTGAGTTGGCTAGAGTAGCTGTGTATTAACCCTGATTGCATATCTAAGTCACGTGCTCACTTGTTTTCTGTATGTAACAGGTGGTATATTGGGATGGATTGAGGGGAGATGCTGTACATTTGAGGGATCTTTGCGAAGGTGAAAAGTGGTGTTGGGTCAGAGGAAAGGACCTTGAGTCCTGAAAAGTTACCTTTGTATTAGCTCTGATGATTTAATACAGATTGAAGTTTCTTTAACTCTCCATTAGCCTCTCCATTAGCCTTGTGTGTGCCTCTTCTTTTCTACATTGAAAGTGAAAAGTGGGACAGCTTGCAAGCTGTGTATTAACCCTTGTCCCATATGCAGGTGACGTGCTCACCGGTTGCCAAACGTGACAGGACTCAAACCAGGAAGCCCCATACCCAGCATTAAGTGCACCCAAACGTAATAAACAACCATTTCTGTATCAATATTTTGGGGCTATTCTAATAAGAGCAAAGACTTCCTTAGAATTTTTTTGTAAGTGTTTTATTTAACCTTAGCCTTCCTTCTCCTTATCACAGAATCAATAAAAGCTAAGGGGAGCCAGGGATTTGGGCTCTGGTTGTACAAGCACTTGCTGAACACACAAAACATCACAAAAGGGAGAAGTCAGAGGAAATCAAACCCCTACCAGGTCTAACTTTAACAAAAAAGAAATCATTAAAATACTTAGAGGTGTAATTTTTGGGTAGAAAATGTATCAATTACCCAGATGAGACCCACTTTGGTCCTTGGAGGGATTGACCCTTTAAATCCTGTGCATCTGATTTCCCTTGATGCTGGCTTTTTTCTTTGGTACACATTGTCTTTTATCCCAGGAAGTTTGCAGACTGCCAAGAGAATCGTCATGTGTTCATAAGAAGCAGTTGCATTCCCGTAATAAACTTAAAGTACATTCCCCAGTGAGGAAGACCAAGTCAACAATGTGCACTCTTTCGCATTTGTTTGTGTTGTGTTCTTTCTGAGACATTCGTCCCATGTGTTTTTCATTATTCAAAATCTCAATGGATTTTTTTAGCATTGAAATCATATCTTAATACTGGCTTTTTGGTAAGGAGCCTTAAAGAGGCAGTCCAAGCGGCACTTTAAAAATAAAAAATATTTTTTTTTTGTTTTAACATATGCAGCCTTTGATTGCTTTTATTGAAAATGAATTACCTAAGCTGCCGATCGATTCATTTGCCCGTGATCGATAAGCTAAGATCCTGTTTACCAGTGTTCACTAAATGGCAGGCTTTCAGTTGCATTCAATCCTTCAGTCAGTGCAACTCAGTAGCTACAATGTATCTTTATAAAACAACTATTTTTGTTTTGATTCACAATTTTTTTTATAAGTATGTGGGACGAGATTTGCACCAAGTTATGCTAACCTCTTCATGGGCATGTGGGAAGAGGATTACATATGGATTACATATGGAACAACTGCCCACTTGGTGCAAATCTGGTGCTACTGTATGGCATCGCTTCATCGACGATGTGGTGTTTATTTGGTCTGGGGGTTCACAATTATTGGATGAGTTCATCATATATTTAAACAATAATGAGAGAAATTTTACATTTTCTTGTCATTTTGATGAACAACAAATCAATTTTTTGATTTGAATTTATATATTAGCAATGATACGATCCAAACCAAAACTTTCTTTAAACCTGTCCAGGCCAATAACTATCTAATGGCAGATAGCCATCATAATCCCCAGTGGATTAGAAATATACCCAAGGGGCAGTTCGTTCGCCTGAAACGTAACTGTTCTGACCCTCAGACATTTGCCTGTCAGGCAGAAGAGCTAAAACAAAAGTGTGTTCAGCGAAAATATTCTGCTGAGCAGTTAGATCATGTTATGGAACAGGTTGATCAAATCGATAGATCTTTCCTTTTGGAGTATCATAGTAAATCTAGATCCAGTGTGGATGAACGTATAGCCTTTGTCACTCAATACAATCAAATGGCACCATGTATCAGACACACTTTAAAGAAGTATTGGCCTATTTTAAGAGATAACACTCTGGCACAGGTACTTACCCCCACTCCGAATATTATTTTCGCCAAGGCCAACAACCTGAGATCTATGGTAGCACCCAGTTGCCCCTTATCCAGAAAGAAACCCAACTCATCTAATGCAGTGAAAGGCTTCTTTACATGCACAAGATGTACAGCCTGTGCCTACGGTGCGGCTGGAGTAACATTCAAATCTAATGTCACCTCCAAGGTCTATTCTGTTAAATCTTTTATTAACTGCCGTTCAACATATGTGGTCTATCTACTCACCTGTCCCTGTGGCCTACAATATGTAGGGCAGACTGGGAGGTCCCTCCAGTCTATGAGCACATATACAATATTAAAAAGGGCTTAATAACTCACAGTGTGTCTCATCATGTTATGGTTTGTCACAATCAGGACCACAAGGGACTTAAGTGTCGGGCAATTGAATCTGCCACTACCAGTTGGAAGGGGGGTGATAAGCTCAATCAGATCAGTAGGCGTGAAGCCTTCTGGATCTATGAGCTTAGGACCTCTCTCCCAATGGTTTAAATATTCACTTCGATTTGGGGGTCTTTCTGATAAAATGAGAGTGGGTTAAATTCTTCAACTTTGGTTAACCATTATTAATGATGAAGTCTGGATATAACTTTCTCAAGTGCTTTTGGTCAGGTTTTTCTGTCTTGGTCTCTGTTTAGCTGATAATGCATATGTTTAATATTAATGTATTATATTTTATTATTAACGTATTTTATCATTCTTTTTATTATTAGAATTTTTAATAATCATTTTTATTTTTTTTATGTGTTAGTCATATTAGTGTTTTTTTGTTTTGTTGTACTGTAGGGTTTACTGTTGTTAACCCTTGTGTGCTATTGTTTAGTTTGTCTTAGCAGAAGCTGTTGCTTTAAACTACACTTGATTGTGGCTTAAGTTTGCTCCAATCATTGCCGTTAGAGGTGTATATATGGTAACTCCATCCCTACCTATTCAAACCCCTGAGGAAGTGACGTTGTCATCAAACGTGTAGGGTCAGAGGTCACTGCGCCTGGAGGAAGTCGGAAGTGCGTCACGCGGTGTTTCACTTCACAGCACACACAGATTGTGCAGGAGCGGTCCCTGTATGCTGCTGCGCCATTGCTGAGATCCTTGCGGCCAGCGGGAGGAGTGTGCGACTACCCCCCACGTGTGCAGGTGTCTGCCGAGGACTTTCTTCGTTCAGAGGATTTGCCATTGTCTGGTGTTCAACGCGTGTTTTATCCGGTCCTGTTGTAAGTAGGGTTTTGGGTTTTAACCCCTGATGATCTGCTACAACAGGCTTCCTTGTCTTAATAAATTAGTTTTATATGTCATCAGCTTCTGTGTTTCATGTTTTATGTTGTTTGTTGTTTGGCAGTACTGTTTTATGTAAGTTGTAATTACAATGCACACTATGATGATTTTTCTTTTTGTGTTTTTCTGCATGTCACAGATCTACTGATTGGAGCCTGATCATACATTACGATTGATTTGGACTATATCTTGGACTCAGTGAACATTTTAAAATCATTGTGGGCATTGGTCTGTATTTGTTTTTGTTTAAATGTATCTGTGCCATTTTCCTTCCCAGGCATAGCAATCTTCTACAGTAACTACCTATTGGTAAGTAAGGGAAAGTAGGGTGGCACTACTGCAAGGGAAACCTAGCTAAATAAGAGCCAAGCACGTTTGTTTGGACTTCTATACCAATTGTAGCAGTATGTGTTGACATGTTTAATAGCCATCTTGATACATGGCAGGCTGATTGACACTTATATTACCCGTGCCTCGAGCTGGACCCTCTTCCCATTCCCAATAAACACACCATACAAGTTTTTGTGAGAAATGAATGACCACAGCTTTATTTATAACAGATAAATATTTCAGATTTATCCCCAACTCTGGACCCAGCCAGATTGCTCTGCCCACATCTACCAGCACTCGAGGGATACCCTCTGCTCTTCTAGCCATTCGGTACCTTAGTTTGAATGAACACAGCTCCCATCAGAAGGTCACAACCACACCAACCGAGCCTAGTCTGGAATTGCACAGCCTTCCTCAAACGCCACCTGGAAGGTCACCAATATTCCGGCCGCAGCAGCCTGGAATGGTACTGCCTTCCCCAACTAAAATACTTCTGAGGTCTGCGACCTCCCTCCAGGAGCCAATACTGACTGAGTCCCCCTTCCAGAGTAACATTACTCCCGCCAACACATACCCCAAGCTGTGACAAACACAGCAGAATCCCGATAATCTCTTCCAATGCCAACATCCCTCATGCTGATAAACAGGATTCTCTGCTGTTGAGCTTACAATAAATTGATACATAGTTTTGAGTTGCCCTGGATTTTCTGTTTTTCATCTATTTTTGTCTGTGCTCTGCATTTACCTACTACCTCTGGGTGGGACTTCGCTTCAGTAGATCCTAGAAGAAAGCAGAAGCTATGACCCCTCCCCCTTGCCTTAAGTACCCCTTCCTCAACATCCCAACACCTTACGTCATGCCACCCTTTCCTTGCAAGACCAGTGCTCTTATATAACTAGCTTGATACACAGCCTTCTATATAAACACATATTTTCAGCTCGATTTAAAGGGGTTTATTAATGAAACTGCAACAGTGAATATCAGGGCACTATCGCACAAAACCTCCCATTGTAGACCTAACCTCCATAGCTTTCAATGGTTCTAATATAGTTAAACCATGGGATGGGTTTTACTTCCTTTAGCTGCCGCCATTGCTGTGCTGAGCACAGCAATGGGAGTTGACCTTGGGAGGTCGAGCCTTTTCGATCTCTGACTCCTAGGATCTTGAACTCCTTACCACTGGATGTCCGGAATGCACTGAGTTTGGCTCACTTTGGATCCCAGTGCAAGACTTACCTTTTCCATCTAGCTTTTCCCTAAGTGTGTTATTCTGTTTTGTTTACTACACATTTTGAATTTTTTAATTTTAACCTGGTGTAAGGGTTTGGCGATGCCCCCTTTGGTGGGAGCGAGTTCCGGGTCCCAATCCCTGTTTTGCAGAGGGACACAAACACATGAGGATGAGCAGGACATGCCACAAACAAAGTCGTCATCCTTTTTTTTTTTTTTTAACTTAAATTTTTTATTAGTTTATAAAAGTATACAGTACAATACATTAGTCGTCATCCTTTTGATGTCCCTACTCCGGACTGATTAACTGAGAGGAAGAGGTAGTGTGAAGGTAGAGAAAACATGTAATTGACATGCAATCTCCTTTTTAGGGTACTTCAATAGAAAAGCTGTCTAAAGGAATAAAACAATTAAATATAGTATTATTTTTGCTTAAAACCAATTTTTTAAGTTGTTTAAACTGCGGCAAAACAGCTGCACCAAGTTTATTTAAAAAAATGGTCCCATGTGAAGCAATGGGATGATTTTGCTTTTATATATTTAATGTATTTCTCTTATCCAGTTTTGCAGCCTTGGGACTGATAGATAGCAACCTCAAGTTTAAACAATATTTAAAAAAAAAATACGTATACAGTATTTATAGACATGATACTGCTATTAGGTCAGATTGGTCCTACTGAAAGTGGCGATGCTCTTTCACTGGTCTCTATTTTAGTTGAGATTAACGAAGCCCTGACAATGGTACCAGAGCTCTGCGTTGACCTCTATTGAAGTAAGGCCAGATATTTGCCGTGTTATATATTAAAATAATTCTCTTATCTGAGTAAAAACTTGCACTTGGTATGCTGAATAATGTCCAGGGAGATCCGTATCCTCGTGCCAGACAAGGCACAACAGACTTGAGTGGCAATTAAAGGCGACCAGGCTCCGATATCCGGCCTCATGATGAATCCACCCCCCCCCCCCTTAGTGCTTCAGTTCGTAAGCATGACCCCCCAGAAGAAGTCATAGGACAAAACATGTTGGGCGTGAGTGAGAGCCGTGGTTGAAGTGCGCGCAGAGTCACTTCATACTTTTAACCAGCCTGGAGAGTGTGAGTGTTCCCCTCCCCCCTCAGTGTTGTATGTGGTTCAAGTAAAGTGCTAATGCACTATTGTCTTTGCATCTGTGTTTCCTTCTGCATATGAGGTCTGGAAGGAGTCCCTACACAGAAGATTCTTTGGACTGTGGGAGGGCAGTGCTGTGTGGTATCAGCGTCTAGTTAATCACTGGGGATATTGGCACTTTGTATTGCACATTTCAATCTGCGCCAAGAACACTTGTTGGTTTGTTTGATGTTTTTTGGCGGTTTGGGAGACCACTGATGTTCCTACAGCATTTTGAATCAATTATTCTATATCACTTATTTGTTGTGCTTTATTTATTTGTTGTACATACATATATATGCAAACATACACGCTGCATGTAAAAAAGTAATACAATGATCCGTGTGTGCTACAGTAAGTTAAACAGCTGATGGGAGATGTATCAGGGCAGTTTAGGAGCAACATTTACTCACAGTGCATTATTTTATCTTGAATCCCTTTGCGTGAATATATCAAGGTATTTTGCAGTATGTGCATGAGTAGGCAACCTGACAAGTATCAATTAGAAGAGATAAGCAGCACATGTATTTTAATGGGATGTATCACATTCTGCAACTTTGTGGTTCTTTTTTTCCCCTTTTGCAAGTATAAAAAAATCTTACCAGATTTGAGAGGTATCGTATTTGTATTTTTATTGTTAGCATACGCAGCGCTTTTCAGATCAATATTATACATGATATAATAGAGCGATGGATAATACAAATAAGTGCATAAGTATAAATATGGGGAACAAGAAGTACATGCACAAAAGAGCCCACGATGTAGCTTGAGTATTGGGAGATAGAGGAACCACATGAGTACATGGATATGCACATTTTAGAGTGCAAAGTTAAGTGGGCTATGCACTAAGCTGTGATAAGTCGTTTTAAGAACGCAAAGTGCTCTTAGAACGTGATGCTCCGTCCACACGATTCACTAAGCCATGCAAACAGGCACTTTGCGTTATTAAACTGACTTTTTCCTGGAAATTTTTCAAAGTCCAACTTTGCTCGTACGATAACCTGTTTGCGTTCAATTCTGCCCTTCTCCGGGATTCACTAAGCTATGCAAAGTTATCGTACGCGAAAGTTGCGTTCAAAAAAGCTCGGCAGTTGAAAATTTTCTTTGTTTACATTTTTGCATGCGCAACACCCATACAACAGGCTGGCGGGTGTCCCCGGCTGACCCCGTGGGGGGCCCCGAGAGAGGATTGGGGTCCCTCGGGTGTCCCCTACTGACCCCGCGGGTGTCCGGGGGTCCCCAGCTCCCCAAGCAGGGGTCCCCGTGTGAGTGCGGGTGTCCCCGCAGCCGTCCGGGAGTCCACGCGGGAGTCCCGGGGTATCCGCAGGCCTGCGGTACCAATGTTGTGCCTCCAAAAAAATAAACAATATTTCTAACTAAATACACCCCCCTCCCCCCGCCCCCTAACACATACAATACAGTAATGGGCAAAATTACTATTATTCACATATGGATAATAATGCATTTGCCCATTTAAAATACATATAAATTACAATAAATACAGTAAATACACATTACACTTACCTTTTCCAGGCACCCACGATGAAGGCCATCTTCATCCTCATCTTCATCCTGCCCATGTCCCTCCGGTGCTGAAAAACATACATAACAATCAAAATAGCCAATGTAATGTCCCCTAACCCCTTTATCAACTTAGCGGTCATTAACCGCTACAGTCATTAAGGGGTTAAATCGGGAGGCCTAAATACCCTCCCCCACTACCCATCCCGTGAGGTCTAACCACCCCCACCCACTAAACCAGACGGCAGGCCTACCCACATACCCTTGGGGCCAATAACCCCTTCCCCCACCCCCGGTACCCACAAGAAAAACAATACACAGCCCCACAATAAACATCATTATATTTATTAAATACATAACCCACCCCCAGTGCCCCCCATACATACATGATTTATTATTTTAAATACAGGATTAATACCCCAGGCCCACGGGAGTGCCCGGTAGCCAGGACGGGTGTCCGTAGACCTCACAGTAGCCCAGCACCATGTTTCAAACAGGGTCTGGAGGCCTATGGGTGGTCCCCGCCGGGCACCGTGGTCCACCAGGTGGTCTCCACGGGTCACCGTGGGCCACAATGGGGTCTCCATGGGTAGGCCCTCGGCTGTCTGGGGGGCCCCGGTCAGACCCACAGGTTTCTGAGGGGCCTCGGGTGGTTCCCACAGGGGCCTGGGGGCCCACGGGTGGTCCCTACGGGTCCGCGGTGCCCCCAAGAGATGTGGGGCCACCGGTTCTTCCCTGAAGGTATCCCCCGTGGACACCTCCAGCTTGGTACCCGTGGAAAGCCAGAGGAGACCTCAGGTGGTCACCAGAGGTCCCCCGCAGACCAAAAGGAACCAACCCTGTATGTAAAAAAAATAAACCTGACCTATACATTAAATACATCAACCCCCCCCCAACACATACAGTACAATAATATGCAAAATAACTATTATCCAGATATGAATAATAGATTATTTGCCCATTATTAAACACATTAACTAGCATAATAAAATAAATAAAGTCCTACTAACCTCATTAATATGAAGCCCCCTCGACAGCAAATTGCCTGTGTCCTCCGTTGCCAACAAAATACATAGCCATTACATTGCAACTACATTCTGCTATCAATTAACCCCTTAATCACCTATCGGTTACTAACCGCAAAGGTAATTAAGGGGTTAAGCCACCCTGGCCCGATACCCACCCTTCACCCATTCATCTGTACAGTGGCTTCTTCATGAAAATATATATATATACTGATGCAGCTACCAGTATTAGAACACTACCTTAGAAATTCCTGAGAGATTCTGGGCAGTCTCACAGTAAATGCCTCAACATTTCTGTGAGATTCTTAATGGCCCATTGGATTAACACAGCAGGGGGTCCCTGCAGTCTCATTCAGTTGAGGTGGGAGGTGGAACCAGACTGACGTTTATGACGCACGCATACAGGGAAGAGGGTGAGAGGCACTGCCGAGTGCCGGTTTGTCCACAATTTGCTATTATGCAAGTTTGATTACCACACACTTTATTAACGGCTACTATGGGTGTAATGTAATCCTTTATTTAGTCAGTGTCATTGTTTTCTAATCCATGACGATGGTATTAGAAACATAGCAATCTTTTGATCTTGATACTGTTGTAGCAGGTACTGAAGTATGTTTCTTCTCCTCTGCTACATTCAATTGACATAGTAGCTGGTTGCTGCATTTAAGAGTGTGTGTGATATTATTGCGGTTACACCCTCTCTGTCTGTCTGTTTGATTCCTCACCACAAGTTCTTTTATTGCCATGAAATACTCATTTATGTATAAAGTGCATTTTTACATATATTAGGAGGCTATAACTTGATACGGACTAGATCCGTGCCTCAGAGCCAATTCAACACACTTTGTGGGCTCTTATGCATTTTCATATCAGGACATGTAATATATATATTTATTTAACAACTAGGAGATATATTCATTTGCTGCGATTTTGTAGCTAGTATCTCAGTTGCTCTTATTTGAGCTTTTGTATCTTGGCAATATAGATTGTGTTATTTGACACAATACTCCTTGATTTATCTTTACCAACTGTGGGTTTATGTAGGAATATTCTAATGCCATTTATTTGCAATCATTTCAATGATCAGTTTATTGCTACCTGTTTATAACGCACAGGTTTTTTTTAATCATTTTCAGTGCTGGACCCAGGGGCTCTCCTTTATTAATTGGAAGTTAATGCATTACTAATAGTAATTATTCACTATGGATTGCCCCTCCGTCTCAGTTTTTGTATAGAGCACTTTGGTTTTGTTTTATCTTTAGTCACCAATGTGAGTCGTTTATTGTTGGATTATTTATTTTATTTTATATATTGATAATAAAGTATAGTTTATTAATTAATTCATCATTACATTCACTACAATGAGTGCTTTCAAAAGGGTGTTCTTGTCTCCTATTTCGTCCCATTCAGTTTGCAGGGACCATTAAGAATCTCACAGAAATGAGGCAATATTGCAGCAACGTTGAGATTGCCCCAGAATCTACCCAGGCAGAGTTCTAATACTCATTGCTGCATCTGTATATGTATGCAATCAAAAATGTAAACAAAGAAATTTTTCAAAGTCCAGCTTTTTATCACATGCCTTTAGCTGGCGAGCTTTTTTGAACGCAACTGTCGCCTACGAGCCCCTGGGTCCAGCACTGAAAATGATTAAAAAACCTCTGTGTTAGCTTAGTGAATTCCGGAGAAGGGCAAGATTGAATGCAAATAAGTTATCGTACGAGCAAAGTTGGACTTTGAAAAATATATATATATATATATTGTGACGTCTCAGTCCCAGCATTGGATCTTTTGTCCAGATCAAAGGCAGGAAACACTGTACTTTCTAAGCAGGGGTTTATTTACAGGGTACACAGCAGGTACAGGGTTAACTTATAACACAAAACAGAAACAAAAGACCTAACTCCTTCCAGGAGTACTGACTAATACTGCTTAGTCCCTAACTAATCGTGGGAGAACTAAACTCTTTCCCCACTTTACCCAGTGTACCTGCAGCAGCTCCCCTTTCAGTCTCTCACTGGGCTGTCTGTGTGTGCCTTCAGATCAGTATAGCAGCAGCGTCTCTCACCCTCTCTGTGTCACTCTCAACAGTGTGTCTCTGGCAGCATGGGGGGGGCGGGAATCTCTGTATCACTTCCTGACTATACAGGCTAGGCTAATTAGCTCATTAACTCTCATCTGAAAAGACCTTTCCGGGAGGATTAACTCTATGAGAGCTGTAAAGTCCCATAACTGCCCCATTCTAGCCCTTAGAGGGCAGTGACGGCATCACATATCCCTCCCCCCAGCGAAACATTGTCCTGTGAGCGGCCCGTGCACTATTCCCGTGCACCAACCTCTTGGTCAGACATGTCTGACATCTACCTCTTCTTAAAGGTTTTCTTCATATTAGACCTCCTCCTGAGCAGTAATAGAGTCCAGCGTAGTGTCCCACTCAGTCTTCAGAGCTTCGAGCTCTTCGCCTAGGTCACGCTGTTGTTTCTCTGCCTTCTTGAGGCCAGCACGCTCAGACTCCAGGTCCTTCCTCAGGTCTTGAAGCTGTCCTTCTATACTTATTTTCTGGCTCAAGGCAGCTGCCAATTCAGTTCCTCTCAGGGCCTTCATCTCTTCATGCTCTGGGTTTGTGTCAGCGCATCCTTCAGATTTTGGATCTCTGTAGTTTTTGTCGCTAGGATTGCCGCTGCTTCTGTTTTCCATGCCTCTTTCTCCTGGGTGTACTGATTTTTGGTGCTGGAGCAGGCTCTCTGCTTCTCCAGCTCTTTCTCCAGTTTGAGGTTGTCCTCCTTTATAGCTGTGAGTTGCTGGGACATGTGTTCAGTTATCCGCTTTAGCTCTAGAAGCCTTTTATCCAACTTCAGTTTTTCAGATTCCAAGGTTTGGATATTCTTAGTTTTTTTGTATTCTGCTTCCAGTGTTGCTCAGGTAAGGCTCAGGGTGGCTTTCAGCTCATCATGCTGCTCAGCGGGGACCCACTGGGTACTCAGTCGCTCCTGTAGCACTTGCTGCTTTACTTTACCCAGCTCTGTTTTTAACGTGCAGACCTCTCGCTGAGAAACTTCTAGCTTGCCGATGAGGCGTTGAACGTCTTGTTGGGACACCTCATAGAACCGTTTCCAGTCAACACTCTTTTGGTCTGACTCACTTGGATTTCTGCTTATGGCGGTATCGGTAGCCTTTGTCATACCAAGGCTAGTAGTCACTCCTGTGACGATTGCGCCAAGCGCTCTGTGTTGTAGTCCACCTCTGGTCTTTTCTGATGCCACGGGCTAAACACAGCAGGTACAGGGTTAACTCATAACACAAAACAGAAACAAAAGACCTAACTCCTTCCAGGAGCACTGACTAATACTGCTTAGTCCCTAACTAACCGTGGGAGAACTAAACTCTTTCTCCACTTTACCCAGTGTACCTGCAGCAGCTCCCCTTTCAATCTCTCACAGGGCTGTCTGTGTGTGCCTTCAGATCAGTATAGCAGCAGTGTGTCTCACCCTCTCTGTGACACTCTCAACAGTGTGTCTCTGGCAGCATGGGGGGAGGGGGAATCTCTGTATCACTTCCTGGCTATACAGGCTAGGCTAATTAGCTCATTAACTCACAGCTGAACAGACCTTTCCAGGAGGATTAACTCTATGAGAGCTGTAAAGTCCCACAACTGCCCCATTCTAGCCCTTAGAGGGCAGTGACGGCATCACAATATATATAGTATACAAGGACAGATGGGACTCACATAAGTATTAAGATAGGTGCTTATCCCATTGGAATTGAAACATATATACACACACACACACACACACACACATACAGATATATATATATATATATATATATATATATATATATATACACACACATATACACATGATTAACCAGTATACAAAGAAGTGTTTAAGGGTTAACAAAAACATGCACCAATAAAAATACCAGCTCTCCAAATCAATACATCAGCTTGCATATGAAAAGTACAATATTATATAGCCACAGTAAAACAAAATCCTATTTCATAATACAATAATTCTCATCTTCCAATCAATATCATCAAATGTCAATCAAAACATTGAATGTACGGCCCAATCCCACGGCGTGGGAAGTCCATCCCAACTCTGATTGGCTCTGGTACCATGTGACAGGCTTTGAATGACGTCACATCCGTTCTCCCCAAAGCCTCTGTCACATGGTTTACTAGAGCCAATCAGAGTAGGGATGTAGTTCCCACGCTCTGATTGGCTACCGTACCATGTGAGGGCGGCCATCTTTCTTTTGATGACGTCGTCTTAAAGGCAATTGAAGCACAGCCATTCTGATTGGCTGGCGTCATTGCCTTTAAATGACGTCATCATTTTTTTAAAAAATTTGGCCAAATCACATGGTTTTCATGGCCCAATCAGGGCCGAGGGAACCATTTGACCAAAATGTGACGTCATAGGCCTATAAAAGCCTATGTCGTCTCATTTTGAAGGCAGGCGCCGAGGAGGAAGGACCTCCTACAGAAGAGAAAAGGCCAGGGCATGGCCGAAGAAGAGAAGACCCCGGAAGAGAGTGGAAGAAGAATACAGATGAAGACCCCACAGATTAAATGGATTACAAATAGAAGACACAGACCCCTGGATTGTTATGGTTTATTATTTTATGATTTTTTATTTTAAGGTTTTTTATTTTATGGGTTCCTGTGCGTGGATTGGTTCGAGAGTAAGCCGATCGACGGGAGTTGGGGAGTGGGTCAACTAATGGTAAGTAAACCCCAAAAATGTTATTGTTGTCACTTTTACAGGTTTTTTTAATTTTTTTAATGTGATTGTTTTTTGGGCAATATCATTTCTTGCCACTGTATGTATGTACAGTATGTATGTCTCGATCGATATATACATACAGGGTAAGAAATTATTATTTTTGGAAATGCTTGTTTTACACTAATTAAAATGTATTTTGCTATGCTTAGATGTGTGTGTAATGTAATGTTTAATTAGATAGATGTACATTTTGGTGTTGTTTGCAGTACTTTAGGTCAGGGTGAGGCTTGTTTTTTTTTATAGTGGATTATTTTTGGTACTTATATTTTGTCAGATGGTAACTTTTTTGGAGAATGGTTTTGGTGAGCGATTAAAATAGTTAATTGTGTAATTGATTTGGATGGTATTTTAATAGTTTTGGGTTTTGATTAATTTATGGTCATTTATTTCTGTTGACTTGCTTGGTTTAAATAGTATACTTTTTTGGATTTAATTGTATTTTGTTTGGAATATTTTATTGTTAACATTAATTGTCAGAGTGTACATGGTGCACAGATTTTATGCATCATGTATACAATGTAAATTCAATGTTTTGATTGGCATTTGATGATATTGATTGGAAGATAAGAATTATATATATATATAGTTGCATGATTAAGCCACTGTACAAATGAATGGGTGAAGGGTGGGTATCGGGCCAGGGTGGCTTATTTTTGCAGGTTTGCGGTTATTTTCCGATAAGGTGATTAAGGGGTTAATTGATATCAGAATGTAATTGCAATGTATTGGCTATGTATTTTGTTGGCAACGGAGGACACAGAATTTGCTGTCGAGGGGGCTTCATATTGATGAGGTTAGTAGAACTTTATTTATTTTATTATGCTAGTTAATGTGTTTAATAATGGGCAAATAATCTAGTATTCCTATCTGCATAATAGTTATTTTGCACATTATTATACTGTATGTGTTGGGGGGGGGGGATTGATGTATTTAATGTATAGGTCAGGTTTATTTTTTTTTACATACAGGGTTGGTTCCTTTTGGTCTGCGGGGGACCTCTGGAGACCACCTGAGGTCTCCTCGGGCTTTCCACGCGTACCAGGCTGGAGGTGTCCACGGGGGATACCTGCAGGGAAGAACCGGTGGCCCAACGTCTGTTGGGGGCACCACAGACCCGTAGGGACCACCCGTGGGCCCCTAGACCCCTGTGGGAACCACCCGAGGCCCCTCCGACACCTGTGGGTCTGACCGGGGCCCCCCAGACAGCTGCGGGCCTGCCCATGGAGACCCCATTGTGGCCCGCGGTGACTCGCGGAGACCACCTGGTGGACCACGGCGCCTAGCGGGGACCACCCGTAGGCCTCCAGACCCTGTTTGAAACACGGTGCTGGGCTACTGTGAGGTCTACAGACACCCGTCAGGGCCACCGGGGACTCCCGTGGGCCTGGGGTATTAACCCTGTATGTAAAATAATAAATCATGTATTTATGGGGGGGCACTGGGGGTGGGTTATGTATTTAATAAATATAATGATGTTTATTGTGGGGTTGTGTATTGTTTTTCTTGTGGCTACTGGGGGTGGGGGAAGGGGTTATTGGCCCCAAGGTTATGTGGGTAGGCCTCCCGTCTGTGTTAGTGGGTAGGGGTGGTTAGGCCTCACGGGATGGGTAGTGGGGGAGGGTATTTAGGCCTCCCGAGTGGTGGGTGAGGGTGGGTTAACCCCTTAATGACTGTAGCGGTTAATGACCGCTAAGGTGATTAAGGGGTTAGGGGACATTACATTGGCTATTTTGATTGTTTTGTATGTTTTGCAGCACTGGAGGGACATGGGCAGGATGAAGATGAGGATGAAGACGGTCTTCATCATGGGTGCCTGGAAAAGGTAAGTGTAATATGTATTTATTGTGATTTATATGTATTTTAAATGGGCAAATGCATTATTATCCATATGTGGATAATAGTAATTTTGCCCATATCTGTATTGTATGTGTTAGAGGGCGGGGGGATGTGTGTTGATTATTGCTATATTAATTGGGGGCAATTGTCCCCAATTAGCATGATATTGTGCCTTAACCCCTTCATTGCCTTAGCAGATAGCCGCTAAGTTAATGAAGCTGCTTTAATGTATTTTTATTAATAGTGTGCGGGAGCAGGGGGTCCCCTGAGCTGAACCGCATTGATTTCTGTCTCAGGGACCCCCTGCTTCCCGAGTTACAGGCCCCGGTTTGGGGCATCGGTGCCAGTGTCGCCGCCATCTTTATAGAGCCCACGTCGCGTCTTGGATGCTATAAAGATGGCGTGACATTGGCCTCCGATGCCCCATACCGGGGCCTGTAACTCGGGAAGCAGGGGGTCTCTGTGGCAGAAATCAATGCGGTTCAGCTCAGGGGACCCCCTGCTCCCGCACACTGTTATTAAAATGTACATTAATGCAGCTTCATTACCATAGCAGATAGCCGCTACGGTAAGGAAATATGGTTTATTGATATGTGTGTTTTGACAGTAGTGTAGATGTGTAGGGGGTCTCCGGACCTGAACCGCATTGGTTTCAGCCTCGGGACCCCCTACTTCAGGAGATAAAAGCCCCGTTTTGGTGTGCCGGTATCCCCTGCAGAATTTAAATGTCCTGGTCACGTGACACGGAAGCTTTAAAAGTGCAGGGAATACTGGCACACCATAACGGGGCCTGTATCTCCTGAAGTAGGGGGTCCCCAGACCTGAAACCAAAGCAGTTCAGCTCCGGAGACCCCCTGCTCATGTACACTATTATAAAAATGATTTTATTTTGTGTACGATTGCCTGTAACAGCCTTGCATGGAGATGCCAAATCTCCATGCAAATGTTCCAAGCGGCTTTTTTTTCTATCAGCTACCGTACATAAAGTTTAGGAATGCTAGCAGGGGAAAAAAAACAACACGTACGATGTGGCTGTTTTGAACACGTACGATAGAAAATGGGCTCAAGGCCTTAGTGAATCGCGTCTCCGGCTTCACTTTTTATCGGACGTACTTTATTTTTTCAGCTGGACGCAAAAGCACGGAGCTTAATGCATAGCCCCCTAAGAGGCTACGTGCACAGTGCCATCTTAAGGCATGAGCTAACTGGGCTGTAGCCCAGGGCCCACAAGCCTTCCAAGGGCTCCTGACCTTTAAAAGGCTCCAAAAATAATATATCCCAAAATTGTATTTTAAATTCGTAGTTCTAACTTAACACAGAAAACATTACTTAATTATCATTTTTTTTCAAATGTTATTTTTTGGTGTGATTACGACAGTGTACTGCATTTCATTTTTTATAGTCTAACTTCTTTTAAAAAATTCTTCAGAGATCATTTTTCTACCATTTTTTATGGAATAGGTACTGTACTTTCATTGATTTGTCTGAAATTTATTGAAAAAATAAGGCACCACAAAAGCGATTATAGCGTGACAAACTGGAGTTTAGATTTCCTAACATTGACATTTTCTTTACGCATTTTCCTACCAATGACGGCCACAATCTGCGAAGGCGAAATACCTTTTTCAAAGTGGAAACTTATTGAGGACGAGCTCCGCAGTTGCTGCTTCAACTGAGATTGAACGCTGTTGCCTTGATGACAATCAAATCAGATATACTTTATAAAATCTAATTTGATTGTTATTTGTGACTTTGCAAATACAGTAAATAAAAAACAGAGACACATGTAGATAAAATGTTTGTGTCTGTCGTAATATTTGCAGAATATCAATAAATGTTTTGAATATTGTTCACTAGAAACATACTTATTTGTATTTAAATGTGACCTTTGTGGGTGGGGCCACCAATTTAGACTTAGCCAAGGGGCCCAAACATTCTTAGGATGCCTCTTTAAGTGAGTATGCAGTAGGTCATGTAATAATTTAACAACTCTATGGAAATGTTTCCTTGAAAGGGTCACTGTTACAGGTGGGTTTTTGAAAATGGGGAGAGAGGAAGCTTGATGCATAGGGCCAGATACATCAAACTCAGTCAATCCCCCTCCTCGCATTCCTTCCCTCCAACCCCCCTGGCCGCACACACAATTCCCCTCTCCCCCCACACAATGCCCACACAATCCTCCCCACACTATTTATCCCCCCACAATACCCACACAATCACCACACAATCCCCTCTCAATAATAACCACCATACAATACAGTTGCAATCCCCAACAAAATACATACAACACTTCTTCCCCGTACCCAAATACATATACTACCCCTCATCCCCCAATACATATAACACTTGGTTCACATTCCCAAATACATACAACACTTCCTCCCCATCTCCAAATACATACAACATTACCCCATTCCCAAATACATACAACACTTCCTCCCCATCTCCAAATACATACAACATTACCCCATTCCCAAATACATACAACACTTCCTCCCCATCTCCAAATGCATACACTACCCCCCATTCCCAAATACATACAATACTACCCCCATTCCCAAATACATATAACACTACTCCCCATCCACAAATACATACAATACTACCCCCATATCCAAATACATATTACACTACCCCTCCATTCCCAAATACATACAACACTTCCTCCCCATCCCCAAATACATACTGTACAACACTACCCCATTCCCAAATACATACAACACTTCCTCCCCATCTCCAAATACATACACTACCCCATTCCCAAATACATACAATACTACCCCCATTCCCAAATACATACAACACTACTCCCCATCCACAAATACATACAATACTACCCCCATCTCCAAATACATACTACACTACCTCATCTCCAAATACATACAACACTACCCCTCCATTCCCAAATACATACAACACTTCCTCCCCATCCCCAAATACATACAACACTACCCCATTCCAAAATACATACAACACTTCCTCCCCATCTCCAAATACATAAACTACCCCCCATTCCCAAATACAAACAACACTACTCCCCATCCACAAATACATACAATACTACCCCCATCTCCAAATACATACTACACTACCCCAACTCCAAATACATACTACACTACCCCTCCATTTCCAAATACATACAACACAATACAATACATACAACACTTCCTCCCCATCCCCAAATACATACACTATCCCCCCACCCCCAAATACATACAACACTTCCACCACATCACCAAATACATATAACACTTCCTCCCCAAATACATACAATACTCGCTCCAAACCCTAGGGGAGCGATGTTGAAGGCCATGAAAGAAAAGAATCACAATATTGCTAAAGCAGTGAAAAATAAATAATAATTGAGCTCCAAAATCTCAAAAGCAGAGAGACGAGACCATACTGCAGATCATATTCAAAATGTATCGAAACAAAAAACTCACAAATTAAGGTTTACAGTATATCAGTGAATAGAGAACATGGTAAGTATAGGGTGGTGGTGTGATCCCACCGCTCTACTGTCCGTGTCTCCAATCACTTCCACATCCACCGTGGTCTTCCGATGTCACTTCCGTTGTGTGAATTCACCCGCCGGGAGCGTCAGGAGGTGGTTCAGGGATGCCTCTTTCCAGATTGTGCCGCAAGCCATGCTCTATGTGTTTCACCGTACATTAATAGGAGGAAGCCGTCATTTACGTACGGCAAAATGTGTACAGCGTGGCTTGCGGCACAATATGGAGAGAGAGGCATCCCCTGAACCACCTCCTGACGCTCCCAGCCGGTGAATTCACGCAACCGGAAGTGACGTTGGAGGACCACAGTGGATGTGGAAGTGATTGGAGACACGGAAAGTAGAGCGGTGAGATTACAATTTACCACACAACAACACCCTATAACATACGCCTTTTATTCACTGATATACTATAAGCCTTCATTTGTGAGTTTTTTGTTTCGATACATTTTAAATATGATCTGCACTATGGTCTCGTCTCTCTGCTTTTGAGATTTGCTGAATCCACTACACCATTCCATCCAGGGACTTCCCTGCCACTGTTTGGATTCTTGCTTGACTATTCCTGCTCAATTGGGAGTAGGAATTTTGGAGCTCAATTATTATTTATTTTTCACTGCTTTAGCAATATTGCACTATGTGATTCTTTTCTTTCATGCCCTTCAACATCGCTCCCCTGGGGTTTGGAGAGAATATGTTTGTCAAGACTTTTGAAACAGTCTGTTCTGAGAGTTGAGTGAAGTTTTGTTGGTCTTTGTATTTTTATCTAGCTTTTTTTCCTAGATTAGTGAGGTCATCCGATATTTTCACACACACACATGCACACACACACACGTATCAAGGACTAATTGTAGTGAAGTATAAATGTACTGTAATACAATAAATAAACTGTTATGTCAAAAACAAATGTTATTAGTTCTTACTTGGAATTTATACAATGTCTTTTTATTTTTATTTTTTTAAAGGTGGGGCTAGGGTGGGGCTAGATGGCGAGTAGATTTTTGGGTGATTTATCAAGCACTGTGTGTGTGTGTGTGTGTGTGTGTGTGTGTGTGTGTGTGTGTGTGTGTGTGTGTGTGTGTGTGTGTGTGTGTTTGTATGTATATATATATATATATATATATACATATATATATATATATATATATATATATATATATATATATATATATATATATATATATATATATATAGTGCTTGACAAATAATGATAACTTGTCGCCCGTTGCGAGTGGATTTAGGCAGCTGGCGACCCGTGCTGCAGCTCAATGAATTCCCCTGCTCGTGCCAACTTTTTTTTTTTTTTTTTTTTTTTAAAATAAATAAATAAATAATCCCCCTCCCTGATTGGGTTAAAAAAAAAGTTAAAAAAAATGGCGGCAAATCCTGTGGTCCCGGCACGCGTGCACAGGGCAAGCAGAGTGTCCTGCCATTTGCGCTGCCTGTTCCCCCCAGCAACCCAGAATCCCCCGCATCCCTCCCTCCCCCACTCCCCATGTGGGACGGAGGGGGAAGCCCAAACCAAGCCCCGCGCGCAACCCAGCCCCCCCCCCTCCCCACGTGGGACGGAGGGGGAAGCCCAAAACAAGTGCCGCGCGCGATCCAGCCCCCCCCCCCACACCCCACGTGGGACGGAGGGGGAAGCCCAAAACAAGCGCGTGATCCAGCCCCCACACCCTCCCCCTCCGCTGCCCACGTGGGACGGTGGGGGAAGCCCAAAACAAGCGCGTGATCCAGCCCCCCCGCACCCTCCGCTCCCCACGTGCCAACCCAGCTTCCCCCGTGCACGCCTCCTGCCCATGATCTCCCCCTAATCACCTGCCCCCGATCCTCGCATGCTGCCCGGAGGTGTCCGGGGAGCGTGCTGTGGCGTCGGCCGCTTCTGGGGGGGGGGGGGACGGGACCTGGGGGGACCTGCTGCTGCTGAGGCCCACGCTGCGCTGTGTGTCCCATGTGTTGGAGAGGGCCCACTGCCGTGCGGAGACCCCACTGCTGCCACGTGTGACCCGGTGAGTGTGTGAGTGACAGACTGAGTGTCTGTGAGTGTGTGAGTGTGCCTGTGTGTCTGTGAGTGTGCCTGTGTGCCTGTGTGTCTGTGAGTGTGCCTGTGTGTCTGTGAGTGTGCCTGTGTGTCTGTGAGTGTGCCTGTGTGTCTGTCAGTGTGCCTGTGTGTCTGTGAGTGTGCCTGTGTGTCTGTGTGTCTGTCAGTGTGCCTGTGTGTCTGTGAGTGTGCCTGTGTGTCTGTCAGTGTGCCTGTGTGTCTGTCAGTGTGCCTGTCAGTGTGCCTGTGTGTGTGTGTGTCTGTCAGTGTACCTGTGTGTCTGTGAGTGTGCCTGTGTGTCTGTCAGTGTGCCTGTGTGTCTGTGAGTGTGCCTGTGTGTCTGTCAGTGTGCCTGTGTGTCTGTGAGTGTGCCTGTGTGTCTGTGAGTGTGCCTGTGTGTCTGTGAGTGTGCCTGTGTGTCTGTGAGTGTGCCTGTGTGTCTGTGAGTGTGCCTGTGTGTCTGTGAGTGTGCCTGTGTGTCTGT